>NW_007378144.1:45442-71235 GCF_000475195.1 Diaphorina citri
GACCTAACCTGATACCTTAGCCCGAAACGTAAGACTAATGCGCACATCGCCACCTACCGATCCGCGAGACCAGGGGATAGAGTGGAGCGAGGGTTGCCTTTGAAGGTGCTCCTTCCTATAGACTCGGAGATCGCAAAAGCTTTAGAAAACTGAGCCTGAATGACATGTAGTCCCAGGAGTTCTGTCTGGAAAATGGAAAACAGAGGGGTTAACATTTTGTAACCTGCCTCAAGACTTTAGCTTGGTAAACAGGAGAGGACGTGGGTTCAATCCCAGCAGATTTATGGAATTTTATCCTCCACAATAATTTCAGAATGACCACAGTAATAGTAGTAGCCTACTGCTGGAGTATACTACCTACGGACCTTTGTTTGTGGGAACAAAGAGAATAATTTCCTAGACAGCCAGAACGTAAGTAAGCAGCCAGAGACTCCTAAAAATCCACTTACTTGCAAAAATCGAATACAATCGTTTCGAACACCAGTACGGGGCCCGTGGAGCCCAAAATGGTCAGCGGCTGTCCGGAAAAGAACCCGTAGCCCATCCCGCACACAAACCCGGACACCAGAGATTCCATCGCAGCCATATTGGAATTTGTGGCCTCACTGAGCAGGCCTCCGAAGGTGATGATGGGGGAGAGACAGGCGAAGTAGAGGAAAATCCAGGAGGCCACGCATTGCAGAGCGAGAGCATCCTTGAAATCTGACCAATACCTGGGGGAGAAGATAATAGTAATAGTGCTTATTTATAGAATAGAATAGAATAGAATATACCTTGTTTATCCTGCTGGGATAGGACTGAAAAGTCCCTTTTCCCCCGCAGTCTAACCAAGGAGAGAAGATAATAGTAATAGTGCTTATTTATACTGCTCGCATAAGACTGAAAAGTCCATTTACTCCAGCAGTCGGCTACTACTATTACTGTGGTCTAATTCTCAAATTATATGGAGGATAAAATTCCATATCTCGGCTGGGATCGAACCCACGCCCTCCTGTTTACCAAGCGAGCGTCTTGACCACTACATCACCGAGGCAGAGATTTCATTTATACTGTGCTTATTTAAGTCTCTTTACTCCAGCAGGGGCTACTACTATTATTGTGGTCAAATTCTCAAATTATACTGAGGATAGAATTCTATACCTCGGATGGGATTGAACCCACGCCCTCCTGTTTACCAGGCGAGCGCCTTGACCACTACACCACCGAAGCAGTTGTTGATACAGAATTCCAACGGAAAAAATGTTACAACAGCGAAAGATTCGTAGAAGCTTAAACCATCCTTTAGGGCTGTTTACCTCTACACAGCACCTAAGCCTCAGGTGGGCTTTTTGTGTCTGAATCATATAACAGCGAAAACATCTAGTTTATTTACCCTCAACCTACTTCCTACACAGCACCTAAGCCTTAGGTGGGCTTTTTGTGTATGAATCATATAACAGCGAAAACATCTAGTTTATTTACCCTCAACCTACTTCCGTAGTGTAGTGGTCGACTCGCTTGGTAATAAGGAAGGTGTGGGCTCAATCCTGGCCGAGGTAAGGATTTCATAATCAAAATTATTAAAAAAAATAAGTTCAATAGGGGCTTGTTAGCATGAAGTGCACTACCTTGAAGTGATGCCATGTTTTGCCTAGGCAGTGTATAGGTAGCATCAAAAAGAAAGCTAGTTAGCACTTGAGCGCTAGGTCGAAGGTTCGATTCCTGCCGGGGCGGACTTTATCCTTAACCTTAACAGATCAGATTCGTTCTCGGAACGGCTGGCCTTCTTCTCGAAGGAGGACACTCTCTTCGATTTCCGGACGATAAGACCTCAGTAGATACAGTTCCTCCTGTTAAACCGCCTAAAAAGTGCAACTTCAGTCTCGGAGGTTGCTTGTGTTATTACTTTTTTTATTATTATTTTTTTGAAGAGGTTTGACAGAGGGAACTGTAACTGCTATGGTCTTATCGTCCCGAAATCGAAGAGAGAAGGAAGACAGGATAGGAGACAGCCAGCCGTTCCGAGAACGAACATTATCCCATCAGGATAAAATCCGCCCCGGGCGGGAATCGAACCCGCGGCCTGTGTTATTTTAGGTGAGGAAACTTTCGGAAAAGGAACCGATGCCGATGGTCCGCCATCTTGGGCGCTATTTCAGTTTCCAAAAGGAAACCCGCCGCGCCGTTTCCCGTGTGTATAATACATAAATATACACCTATTTCATTTTATTCTTACCTAACACCGAGGAATGTTGGTTTCTCGCCGGGCGCAGCACAGTCGGATTCCAGCTTGAGAGAATTGACATGGTTAATTGACAGAACTGTGGCAGCCACAAACCAAGGCAGCCCCATTACTGAGCAAATTACTATCAGAAGAGACAAAACGAACAAGTCTAAATGATAACCACAGCCTTTCTGTAACGAGAGAAAAGTAGAAACAATGTTTCAGATATCTTTATTTAAGAGTGAAAAAGAGTGTTTGACCGCCGTTTTTGTTTCGTAGCAATGAAACAACATTACACTGTATCGTAGCATGCCCATACCGTAGTATGTTCCTCATGAGATGGCCGATAAGCAATATGGACGGGTGACATGTCGCCATCAAATGGAGAGTAACACCTCAGTCACTAGAGACCTTAGAGAGGCCTGCCTAGTAAGGTTGCTTGTGCACGTCAGCCTTGTAAGCGCTAGGTCGCGGGTTTGAATCCCGCGGATAATGATCGTTCTCGGAACGGCTAGCTTTCTCATATCCTGTCTTTCTTGGATTTCTGGACGATAAGGACTTTAGCAGTTACAGTTCCCAGTTCTTCTTCCTAGCCTTTTCCAACTTAAATACTCCTCTCTCAGCTTTTGTTCTTCAAATTCAGCCTCCTGTTCATCCTTGGGCCTATCAGACGGACGCTTCCTCACATCCTGTGAACAGAATAGACCAGTTGGGCTTAGGTACTTAGGTGAGGTTTCAAAGCCAATGAGCTGTTAAAAATAATAATAAAAGCCTACTGCTAGGGTAAGGAACTCTTTAGTCCTACTCAAAAATGACTTACCAAGGCGTTTTTCTCCTAATGTCATTTATAAGACCTCCAAACAGAACTCCACTCCTAGACAGACCCGACTCCTCTCTCGCCTACTGTTTGGGTAAGGAACTCTTTAGTCCTACTCGAGAATGACTTACCAAGGCGTTTTTCTCCTAATGTCATTTATAAGACCTCCAAACAGAACTCCACTCCTAGACAGACCCGACTCCTCTCTCAGCTTTTGTTCTTCAAATTCAGCCTCCTGTTCATCCTTGGGCCTATCAGACGGACGCTTCCTCACATCCTGTGAACAGAATAGACCAGTTGGGCTTAGGTACTTAGGTGAGGTTTCAAAGCCAATGAGCTGAAAAAAAATGAGGAACTAGAGAATTTTAATCTTTTCCTTCTTTTAGATCCCGAGATAATTGTTTTAAAAACACCTGTAAATCTTAAACATTGACGTCACGGCATACGCTTCCGTACGTGATGACGTCATATCAACTGTCCCGAGCAAAGCTCCCTTGTAGGCAACACTAGTCTAATGTGTTTCTGCGCATTTCTCATAATCTGACGTCACTCTTTGAACTTTTTCAATAGAACGGCACATAAAAATTAAATTTTTGACCTTTCAAAGTCACTTTTTCGGAGTTTTGACCTTAGATTTGGATTCTTCACAACTTTTTACAAAGAAATCACCCTTTTATTCATAATGTTTACCCAAACGCAAGAATTCTATTGGCAGTTTTTTTTTTTTTTTAACCCAAATACATAAATGGCCCATTGCATCTTATCGTGAGTTTCATCTGATTTTTTTTTTTTTTTTCGGACCACACAAAATGTCCTCTAGGCAATGTAATTTAAATGAGCGTGTTCCTACTACTACACGACACGATTTTTCCCCCGAACAACACAAAATGTCCTGTAGACAATGTAATTTAAATGAGCGTGTTCCCACTCCGCACGACACGATTTTTTTCCGAACTAAAGGCCGGCTAAAGCGTCCTTACCTGGGATGGTATGGCGGCGGGCGGTTCTATCCGGATAGCCGGATCCCACTCCCCGGGCGGCAAAACCGTCCCTGCGTCCAGAAACTCGTCCATGGCAGCTAGGAGATGCGTGCGGTTGCGCGCCTTATACGCAACCTCATGAAACACGTCGTCCGACATGAGAGTAGCCATGGCCCGGCCTACCTCGTGCAAATCAGTGACACCGGACTGGTAATGGGTTAAAATGAAGAATTTGTTAAAACGAGAGTTAATTGGATTAAAATCAGTCGGGGATATTTTTTAGGAGGTTGGATAGAGGTAGTGGCTAGGGTCTTGTCGTCCCGAAAGCGAAGAGAGAGGAAAGACAGGATAGGAGAAAGCCAGCCGTTTTGAGAACGAACCTTCATTAGGATAAAGTCCGCCCCGGGGGGGAATGGAACCCACGGCCTAGCACTTAAAAGGCAGACACGTTACCCTCCAAGCTAGCTAAGATGGCAGACAGAGATTGAGCATACGATTTCCCAACATCCATTCCACATCTTTGTTTAGAATTAAAATAGTGATAAATCATTTACTACACTTTACGGGTCTGTGTCGTAGCATGTCCATCGCGCAATTTGCTCATTAGATGGGCGAGAAGGTACACAAAAGGTGCTGTGTCAACATGAGACCGTCAATTCATTCATTTGCATAATATGCTCCATTATTGTGAACCTTTTGGTTAACTCGGAATCGTTTGGCAAGTTCCGACCTTAAAGAACTGAGAATTTTTTTGAAGGTTTTATGGCAGGATTTTCACTCAGTGATCTCTTCCACCCAACCAAAGTCTTCTAAGAGTAAGGCTGTCTTCTACTTACCGCGGGTCCCAGAAGTATAAATATGAATCGACTAGGCAAGGACACCTCCGTGAGGTCCCCCAGGAACACGGCATCTTTGAGTCGAATAAATCCAGACAGGATTTTGTCAATGAACGCAAGTTCTCCTACGAGAATATTGGCTGCTTCTGAACCAGGAGGGATTTTCCGCATGAAATGAGTGTTGCACTAAAAAAATCAGAAAAGGATTGCATATATCGGTATAGTTATGTGTTATCCTGGTATCTATGCAGACACGGATATATAAAAATAAATAATATGTAGGTATCTCGGTAAAGCTCGGGTTTTGCCAGCCCAGTTAGCTTGGAGAGTAGTGTGTCTACCTTGTAAGTACTAGGTCGCGGGTTCGATTCCCGCCTGGGGAGCTCGGGTTTTGCCAGCCCAGTTAGCTTGGAGAGTAGTGTGTCTACCTTGTAAGTACTAGGTCGCGGGTTCGATTCCCGCCTGGGGAGCATTTTATCCCAAACAGATAAGGTTCGTTCAAATCAGCCCTGAAGATCACCACAGAATTAGTTACATATCTGAAAAATCATAGCTATTAACATTTTAAATTGCAATAAAATTGAATCTAAAAAAAAAGTGTTCGACTTTTTTTTGGCGTTGATCTAATTGGAAAATATCCGGGGTGGGAAATACGCCAGTGATACTTACCTTGTGATCGGAATTGAGATCTCCGCCACTGTGGTTTCTGTACATAGAATGAGAGCTGACACTCTTTGGCATACCTCCTCCTGGATCAGGCACTGGTGCTCCACCTGAATAATCATAACCAAAAGTGTTGTTTATAGTCTTCGTAATAAATAACATTGGACCAAATCTTAAATAGGTAAAGGTACTTAACTTACATATGTATGTAGATGTAGCTAGTTACTTAGCTAAGGAAAACCTTACTTTTAACAAGGCATGTTTTCTACATGGCACATTGCATACTCATGTTTATTACCAGGCGTTCTACATTGGTACAATTAAAAATCTACATTGGTCCTTAGCTAAAGTTCGCTACCGGATTACTACAACCCACCCGCATATGTCTATTTTTTTCTTCTCCCTGTAATGGAAATACGTTGAAATACACCTATTTTCATTCCACCTAATTCACAAGTTGTGTTTCGCAGGAACTTGCCAGCAAAGTCCATTACCCAAACCGACAGCAATTCTAATCTCCCTGTAATGGAAATACGTTGAAATGCACCTATTTTCATTCCACCTAATTCACAAGTTGTGTTTCGCAGGAACTTGCCAGCAAAGTCCATTACCCAAACCGACAGCAATTCTAATTATAATGGCTGGAAAGCTACCACTCTCCTTAGTTCATCACCGAAATTATTTGCGCAAAAGTAAATTTACAAAACACGTAAAAGTTGACTCATACACCTAATCAAAATTGATACCAAACAAGAAGTAACAGTTTCGAAGCAAAACAAAGACCAACAAACATACATATTGGAGACTTTCACAAAAAATGAATCAGAGTAGATGTAAAAACAAAACAGTGGATTTTTTCAAGAAAACTTATCAAGGGGCAAGAGGTAATAAATTTTCAGTTTCCTTATTATTTTTTACACCTTTAAGTGGCAGGGTCCCAAGGAACTCTTCAACCCAGTTGGATTCCCTTTCCATTTATAAATTTCCTAGCACTGGAGTTAATCAACGGCAAAAGCGGTTGGTATTTAGAGGGGTGACTGTCTGAGATTTCACGTATTTCAGTTTCCTCATTATTTTTTACACCTTTAAGTGGCAGGGTCCCAAGGAACTCTTCAACCCAGTTGGATTCCCTATCCATTTATAAATTTCCTAGCACTGGAGTTAATCAACGGCAAAAGCGGTTGGTATTTAGAGGGGTGACTGTCTGAGATTTCACGTTGTACTTTCTCATTGAGGGTGAGATTAGCAAACTGTTTCCTACTTGTCCTTAGCAGCAAAAAGTGGAGAGCTCCTAGGAATTCCCAAAGGTCAACAAAAGTGGAAAACTCATTGCTTCTTCTGTAAACACCAATCACCATGTCCAAATAGGTAAACCGTAGGGAAATCAATGTACTCCGTCTATCCATAGATTGTACTTTCTCATTGAGGGTGAGGTTAGCAAATTGTTTCCTACTTGTCCTTAGCAGCAAAAAGTGGAGAGCTCCTAGGAATTCCCAAAGGTCAACAAAAGTAGAAAACTCATTGCTTCTTCTGTAAACACCAATCACCATGTCCAAATAGGTAAACCGTAGGGAAATCAATGTACTCCGTCTATCCATAGGGAAATCATGAATCTAGTAGGCTTTTGGGGAAATGAAACCATTACTAGATTTGAATAGAATAGCAATAGAACATACCTTGTTTATAGTGCCAGCATAAGACTGAAAAGTCCCTTTATTATTTACTTACAGTTATGTTTAACAATGGATACAATCCTACCGAGGATACAACCCTAAATTACATTACATCAAATTGAAATTCCCGTGTGCGGAGTCTAGTATGTAGGTCTATTGCATCCCACAACCCTAAATAAAAAATTTATAAAGTCCCTTAACTCTCGCAGTCTAAACAAGGTCTTACATATTTGGTTTCTCTTTTCCAGAAATGTTCACATCCATGCCACAATCCTACCGAGGATACAACCCTAAATTACATTACATCACATTGAAATTCCCGTGTGCGCAGTCTAGTATGTAGGTCTATTGCATCCCACAACCCTAAATTAAAAATTTATTAAAAGTCCCTTAACTCTCGCAGTCTAAACAAGGTCTTACATATTTGGTTTCTCTTTTCCAGAAATGTACATCCATGCACTCCCCATCCTCACGCTGTCATCACGACTATCCAGTACGATCTGAACCTAGGATTGACTTTTATGTGGCATTTGAAGAGGTGGATTTCGTTATTGCCCCCGAACTCATTACGCTATGCAACAAGCTGAGCACGAAAATACAGAACCGCTCTGATGCGATTCAGACTTCAGACGGATTCATTTCGGCAGTTTCCTGTGTAAGTTTCAAACCTATAGGCCCAGGGTTTCCAACTTCCAATTGTATGCGGGCCACATGCTACATTGGCAGGTACTTCGCGGGCCAAATACACAAAGGAGCAGGTCCGTATCCAGGATTTTCTAGAGGGGATGGGGGTGGATGCTACATTTTCGGAGTCCAGTCCATAATAAAAGAGCAAAAATCAAGCCCGAGGGGACCACCCTGAAAGCTTCGCGGGCCACAAAAATGGTGTGGTGGGCCACATGTGGCCCGCGGACCGCTAGTTGGAAATCCCTGCTATAGGCAGTACTTATGAAGTACTGGGAGTTTTCAGTAAATTGATTTTCTGGGGAGTTGTTCAAATTTGTCAATACCATTAAATATAACTTGTGAGGCTCAGCCCTGACTGATCAGTTATACAAGATACTTAATTGATTAGACACTTCTTTGTAACTAAATTACCTGGATTAGTTATTCTGGAGTTTAACATACCGTTGAAAGACTGGCGAGTTATCAACATTAAGCATCTGGTTGACAAAGCAAATCGTTCTTCCATTTGATTACCCCTTTCTTTTCTTTCTCAGGGAGAAACCTGTCATTGATTAGACACTTCTTTGTAACTAAATTACCTGGATTAGTTATTCTGGAGTTTAAAACATAACGTTGAAAGACTGGCAAATTATCGTTCTTTCATTTGATTATTACCCCTTTCTTTTCTTTCTCAGGGAGAAACCTGTGATTTGACACATCCCGAGGCTGGTAAGTTTAACGAAGAGATGACAACATCCAACAATCAATACAACCGATGCTGTGGATTATCATCAGTCACCAATGCTGATACAACCCTCACTTCTGAGATTTCATCCACCAGCAACATACCGTATACGAATTCCAATATGGCGGCAGTGAAATCCGAAAGTCCATCGAATACAGACGCGGATTTTGTACAGAATTATCGAATCCCAACGTGTAGTAGTATGACTACGTTGAAACAAATGTCTAATGAAAGTGATTTTACGTCACCGAGTGAAATCCGAAAGTCCATCGAATACAGACTCGGATTTTGTACAGAATTATCGAATCCCAACGTGTAGTAGTATGACTACGTTGAAACAAATGTCTAATGAAAGTGATTTTACGTCACCCAAAGTTAAACAACGCGTTACACCACATGAAAGAATTAAAAGTGAAAATGGATCAACCAATAGTCAGTCTTCAGACGATGAGCGCAAAAAGAAGAAAAATATTACAGTGAAAATAATAAAAATGAAAGGAGTTGAAAAACAAAACAAGGAAGATGAAGGGATGGGTCGAGCTGTTCCCATCTTTACCATTGACACGTTGGGAAATTCTAAAATAGAAATCGTATCAAGTCAAAGCAGCACGAGATTAGAGGCCACCTTGAAAAACACAAACACAAATGTTCTTATCAAAAACAAGAGAGAATTTCTGAGCCAAGCTGTCAACACATCCAGCACAGAAGTCGAGGATAAGGACGCAGATAAAGAAAGCACACAGGATGCAACCAAAGAATTGAAATCGAGCAAAGGAGGTACGAATATTCAGGAGCCTCTGGAAAGATTTGAGATGGTTACTGTTGATCCAACTTTCTCTTCCATTACAAAATTCGACTCGGCAGGGTCCATGCAAATCACTCAACGTCCAGTGAGGGGTAAGTAAGTATACCTGTGTCATTCGAGATTCGAGCAGTGTATGTTAGAGTGTATCTTTTACTTACAGTATGAAAAAGCGGTAATGCGTCAATCATGATATTTTTTCACAGGTAAAACAAGAGAAAAATCTGAAAATAAATTTGGTCTCCATCAAACGGACGACAGATTGTCACCACGAGTTTTCTCTATTCGAGCTCTCAGACCTCAGAGTCCTGGACAAAGCGTCAGAAGTTCTGAACACAAGAGTTTATCATACAACACTTCAGGTACTTTACATCGACTCAAACGAGGAAAGAGCATGCTACCTGTGCCAATGAAATCTCATCGCTCATCCTATATGAAAACGATTGACAGAAGAGAAAGTCATGCACTCTATTCATTGACAGATACATCACCAAGCACAAACCCATCCCTGCATACATCCAAGACAGTGTATCTATCTCGACACAAGGATCATCCTAGTGTTATTAAACGACAGATTAGTGAAGCCATTCCAGGCAGAAAACCAAGCATTAGACACAATGACAAAACGGCAAATATGGCTAGGGGGGTAAACAAGTCGGATGTCAACAAAAAAGATGTCAACTTACTTTACAAAGCTAGAATAAAGAAACTGGACTCGGTGCCCAAAGTAAAAGTTGATGGCGTGAAGAAAAAACAGTGTGACATTAAAAAATCATCCATATACTTGAAACGTGCCCACAAAAAGAAACCTATAGAAAACAAGTCAAAACTAAAGTTGAAGAAAAAAGGACTATACCTCCGGCTAGACGAACCAATGAATGATAACAAGGCCATGAAGAAACGAGCTGAAGAAATATTAACGTTGTGGAAAACGGAAACAGAACTTCGAAACAGAAAATCAAAACACCACTCCCGGAAATCTGAGGCGACGCTAGAGAATCAGAATGAACCAGCGAAGGTAGAGAATCAGAGTGAACCATGCAAAATAGAAATAGACGAAATTGGAAATAGATCACCAACTCCTAAATCTAAGCAATCAGAGGCTCAGATAATCGACTCAATGGAACCCGATATTAAACAATCCAGCTACTCGACAAGTACTTATTGTAAGGATACTGAATCTAATATTGAACGAGAAATAAATAATCATCCAACTCCTTAAACAACACAACGTATAGAGAAAAAATCCAGTTATTTAATATTGTGAACAAAAATGGCCGTCGAAAAATATTCCATTTGACCGTCACTTCAGGCTAAAATCCTTAGTAGACGTGCTAATTTAACTAAATAAAAATATTGTTCTGTTGTAGCAGTGAATATGCCAACACTTAGACACCATTCATAGCAAGCACGTAGTGTTATAAGCACTGAAAAGACATGCAAAATTTAAAGTTCTATATTTATGACACCATTTATATTCCCTTTAAAATCAGACATGAATAAAAATTATTGAAATTGATTTAGGTATACATTAGAATGGAAAGAGTTCTAGTTACCTTTTGATTTAGAATGCCTTAGCGCAGTATACTGAGTATACAACAAAGAATTTGTAAGCAACTCCAAATGGATGCGATTTAACCTTCGTGGCGAATTTTATGCAACTCAGTGTTTAGGTTATTTTCTATTTTATTGTACATGCAAAATTTAAAGTTCTATATTTATGACATCATTTATATTCCCTTTATAATCAGACATGAATAAAAATTATTGAAATTGATTTATACATTAGAATGGAAAGAGTTCTAGTTACCTTTTGATTTAGAATGCCTTAGCGCAGTATACAACAAAGAATTTTGTAAGCAACTCCAAATGCATGCGATTTAACCTTCGTGGCGAATTTTATGCAACTCAGTGTTTAGGTTATTTTCTATTTTATTGTAGTGAGTTACTTGCAAAAGGAATTGCATACACCTCTTTTGAGGTATGTTTCATTTCTTTCGAGGTAGCAGGTACCATTTCTTTTGAACACATTTGTACACAATTATTTCCCAAGCGAGTGACTAAAGCGTTCGCATCGTCATGCAATAATTCTAAGAGAAGTGCAGGAAAGATTTACCGTGAGCAGAGCCAGGAATGGTAAAAGGAATTGCATACACCTCTTTTGAGGTATGTTTCATTCCTTTCGAGGTAGCAGGTACCATTTCTTTTGAACACATTTGTACACAATTATTTCGCAAGCGAGTGACTAAAGCGTTCGCATCGTCATGCAATAATTCTAAGAGAAGTGCAGGAAAGATTTACCGTGAGCAGAGCCAGGAATGGACAGAAAGTTTCCACTTAACGGAGCAGAAGGTTTAGATTGAGATGTGACGTCATCAACTTGAAGGGAAACATGCAAAGAGGAAACAAAAAAGAGAGAAAAACAAAGTGAAAAAAAAGAAAAATAAATACAGGTTGATAAAATAAAAGTTACAGAGAAGAGGCAAAAAAAGGTGGTCTGATAATGATGTGAAAGTCAGAAATAAGATAGGCACGAGTGCAGTGTGCATGGAAGTGTAGGTACGGGTATTACAGATGCATACAATAAGCCTTTTTAATTTAACTGAAATATCCTGAATCATGGTGACCCAATTAAACAATTTTGCTTTATGCTGAACATTTTGAAACAATTCAGGATTAAAGCTAACCATCTCCCTGTAATGGAAATACGTTGAAATGCACCTATTTTCATTCCACCTAATTCACAAGTTGTGTTTCGCAGGAACTTGCGAAAAATAAATACAGGTTGATAACATAAAAGTGACAGAGAAGAGGCAAAAAGAGGTGGTCTGATAATGATGTGAAAGTCAGAAATAAGATAGGCACGGGTGCAGTGTGCATGGAAGTGTAGGTACGGGTATTACAGATGCATACAATAAGCCTTTTTAATTTAGCTGAAATATCCTGAATCATGGTGACCCAATTAAACAATTTTGCTTTATGCTGAACATTTTGAAACAATTCAGGATTAAAGCTAACCATTTTTATTTGTTTTATATGTAATGTTCAAACGAGTTTGACCCAAACTGATCAAACTTGTATAATTCAGAAGTATTCAGCTAAAGAAAAAACGCCTAAAAAAATCGTCGGTGAAGAAGCAATATTTGCAACTAATCGAACCAAACTTGTATAATTCAGAAGTATTCAGCTAAAGAAAAAACGCCTAAAAAAATCGTCGGTGAAGAAGCAATATTTGCAACTAATCGAAAAATGAAAATGTAAATTTTCAGTACGAGTAGGTAGCTGAGTAGGTAGCATTTTCATGCTACCTACTCAGCATTTTCATGTACTCCTAATTTTAATTACCTTTACCTACCTATCCACGTACTCCTAAGTTTTTGCTTAAACGAGCTCATGTGAGGTAATCAAGCAAATTTTAATGTAAATGCGAGCTAAACTAATTACTTCTAAGCCGACATTAAGTTGATTAGGTAGCGTAAACTTGACGTCGTACGATTTTCAATTATTTCATGCTTTTCATGTACTCCTAATTTTAATTACCTTTACCTACCTACCTATCCACGTACTCCTAAGTTTTTGCTTAAACGAGCTCATGTGAGGTAATCAAGCAAATTTCAATGTAAATGCGAGCTAAACTAATTACTTCTAAGCCGACATTAAGTTGATTAGGTAGCGTAAACTTGACGTCGTACGATTTTCAATTACTTTTCCTTCTTAAAAACTTTATTCTTCGTTCTTCAGAAAGGAAGGATTTCTCTGAAATATAAACTGAGCATAACATTGCAGATTGTAACATACCTATCTGATGTTGACGCATTGAAAAAAAAAAAAAGCTTACGAGTATTATCTCCTCTCCTAACGTACCGTCAACTCTTTATGTATGAATTTTCATGTAACCCGGAACAAGAGATAGACAATCAAAGACAGGAAGAAAGGAGCTCGCAGATTGTAACATATCTGATGTTGACGCATTGAAAAAAAAAAAATAATAATAAAAAAAAAACAACCTTACGAGTATTATCTCCCCTCCTAACGTACCGTCAACTCTTTATGTATGAATTTTCATGTAACCCGGAACAAGAGATAGACAATCAAAGACAGGAAGAAAGGAGCTCATAAGTAAACAGGTATGAGTATGTATAGTGTATACCTATGTATCTACATGTAGATAAATTGAGACACAGTAAATAGCACAGATAAAGAGATAAAAACGTAGGTATGAGTATGTATAGTGTATACCTATGTATCTACATGTAGATAAATTGAGACACAGTAAATAGCACAGATAAAGAGATAAAAACGGTATGTATAGTGTATACCTATGTATCTACATGTAGATAAATTGAGACACAGTAAATAGCACAGATAAAGAGATAAAAACGTACGAGTAATAGTGTACACAAACACAGAGATAGGTACATCATATACAGGATGTCCTCAAAGTAGTGGACCATACAAAAAAAACTTAACGTCTGTTTAGACGTGGAATCATTGAGGATAATATCTTAAGCTGTCAAACATTCTTGACTGGGCGGGGCGAAGAGCTACCGCGCTCCTTAACGACCGAAAATTAGAAATACCTAGTAAAAGTAGAAAATGGACAAAGTAATGAACATTATCTGGTCCCATTACTAGTTGTTGGGCACCCTGTAGATGTATAATAGAAGTAAAGACAAATTACATATTATGAATGAAACAGACAGATATAAAACACTCGAAGATAACGAAGACGTAAAAAGTAGAAACATAGACAGACATTTAGCTATAGCTGTATTCAAGAAAGATTGGAACACATATTATGTACTTGTGAAACGCCTCTGCCCATACTTGTTAATCAAACTTTTAAAAACCCAATTTTTGGAGATAGTGTTGAATTTTACAATTTTGGCACGTAATTTTATGATTTTAATCGAATTTCCCTCAAAATAAATTAACTTCTATTGTACACTAACATGCCTTTTGAGAATATGCCCCATTGCCCCAAGTTTTGCCTTCTTTCTTCAATATAACCATAGCTTTCGATTTGTGCTCGTTCAAGTCAAAGCTTTACCGTCAATTCGAATCACATGGATCACATATTTGCCCAAACTTAGCAAGGGCCTGTTAGTGCTTGAAGTTCCTGTAAAGGAACCAGATTGGCACTAAGTACCTCCACCAAAGCCTTCTATTGTACACTAACATCCCTTTTAAGAATATGCCCCATTGCCCCAAGTTTTGCCTTCTTTCTTCAATATAACCATAGCTTTCGATTGGTGCTCGTTCAAGTCAAAGCTTTACCGTCAATTCGAATCACATGGATCACATATTTGCCCAAACTTAGCAAGGGCCTGTTAGTGCTTGAAGTTCCTGTAAAGGAACCAGATTGGCACTAAGTACCTCCACCAAAGTATCTCCAAAGCCCTTAACGTCTCAAATAAATTATCAAAGACCCGGTTACTTTGTAAAGTTCCATATCAACACTGTAACAAGGGTCGACAGGACCCTTAACGTCTCAAATAAATTATCAAAGACCCGGTTACTTTGTAAAGTTCCATATCAACACTGTAACAAGGGTCGACAGGATTGGAACATATCACATGCCTTCAGGCACACTCCATTTGTCAAGGGTTTAGGTTTTCCTTGCCCTTGGGATCAATTTAATTTGAAGAAACCATTTACTGATGTAGGCAATGGTAAGCGAAGTAAAGTTATCATTACCTACACTGCAGAATTTTTCAAAAGTTGACAGGTTGGTTTCGAACGCTTTTTCGATATCTATCAAGATGATACTTTTTCCTACTAAATTTTCAAACAGTTAATGGTCCGAGGGATAGAGACAATAGTTCCCTTTTCAATAGCCTACCAGGGGTAGTTAAGAGTACTAACTGTGCACTAGCAAGTGCTTGGTTCAAATCCTTGCCAAAGATAAACTTTGACTTTGACTGTATTTTTTTTTTTTTTTTCACACCTGGGGGCCAAAAGAATGCACCCTGAGAAACTTCAAAATCAACTTTCTGTCTGTGGAACTTATAATGGGTTCTGATGGATTCTGAACTTACTTTTAGACGAAGAGTGGTTCTTGCCAATGTCAGCCAGGGACCGTATAATGGGGAGTCTCATACCGTCCTTATCCTTGCGTCTCTCATGTTGATGTCGATGCCTTTGCAGAAGGGCCTCGCGGACCTAAAATAAAAGAGGGGGAAAAGAAGAAATTATTGAACGAACGAAGTGACAGCTAAGATTTAACTCTACGATTTTTGCATTTAGTTTGTAGGACTGTTTTTCTAACCATAACTTTCGAACGGTTTATGCGATTTTGATAAAATTTGGCAAAAATGTTCAACACACAAAGATAAAAAAACTCATTAGATTTTGAGCTTCATTGGACTTTTAAAAGCTCCGTCAGGGTCTCTTCTACGTGAGTTCTACAGTTCATTATACATATTAAGTTCTGAAATATCTATACAGTTCAACAAATACGGCTAAAGTTCATAGAATCTTTCAAGAATACTAATTACATTATCTGTCAGAACGTTTCTTCATCAACTACGTCGCAAAATGTTCCTTCAACTTTCAAAAGAAAGTGGAAAGATATAATTTAATAATAGAAATATTACTTCAGTGTCGTATCTTTGTTTCCAAAAAGTTGTTCGTTGTTTACAAATCCAAAAGATTCATAATATGTCAGGAAAATAGACGGGGTTTCACCAGGCCATTTTCCCAAGCTGTTAGGTAAATTCTGTGTACGTGTTGTAGGTATTTAATGTTCTATGCTGTTCTAAAGCGTCTGAATTTCCGTATCTTGCCCCTAAAATCAAGGATCTTGCCCCTAAAATAAAGAATCTTTCTCCTTAAAACTAACTTTTAAAAATGTCCTCAACGTTCCGCCACTGCCGAAATATAAATCCAATCATGAAAACCTTCCTCAAGAGTCTGTAGAAGCTTTCACTTTCACTGTCAGAACGTCAACAACTTATCAAAATTTTACTCCCGACAACTTAACTCCACTTTATATTCTTTTCTCAAAGTAACTATTCACTCATTCTGTAGGAAAATAATGAAATAATAACAAAGATAAAAAAACTCATTAGATTTTGAGCTTCATTGGACTTTTAAAAGCTCCGTCAGGGTCTCTTCTACGTGAGTTCTACAGTTCAATAGGCAATGGTAAGCGAAGTATATAAAGTTATCATTACCTACACTGCAGAATTTTTCAAAAGTTGACAGGTTGGTTTCGAACGCTTTTTCTATATCTATCAAGATGATACTTTTTCCTACTAAACTTTCAAACAATTAATGGTCCGAGGGATTGAGGCAATAGTTTAGTTCCCTTTTCAATAGCCTACCAGGGGTAGATAAGAGTACTAACTGTGCACTAGCAAGTGCTTGGCTCAAATCTTTGCCGAAGATAAACTTTGACTTTGACTGTATTTTTTTTTCACACCTGGGGGCCAAAAGAATGCACCCTGAGAAACTTCAAAATCAACTTTCTGTCTGTGGAACCTATAATGGGTTCTGATGGATTCTGAACTTACTTTTAGACGAAGAGTGGTTCTTGCCAATGTCAGCCAGGGACCGTATAATGGGGAGTCTCATACCGTCCTTATCCTTGCGTCTCTCATGTTGATGTCGATGCCTTTGCAGAAGGGCCTCGCGGACCTAAAATAAAAGAGGGGGAAAAGAAGAAATTATTGAACGAACGAAGTGACAGCTAAGATTTAACTCTACGATTTTTGCATTTAGTTTGTGGGACTGTTTTTCTAACCATAACTTTCGAACGGTTTATGCGATGTTGATAAAATTTGGCAAAAATGTTCAACACACAAAGATAAAAAAAACTCATTAGATTTTGAGCTTCATTGGACTTTTAAAAGCTCCGTCAGGGTCTCTTTTACGTGAGTTCTACAGTTCATTATACATATTAAGTTCTGAAATATCTATACAGTTCAACAAATACGGCTAAAGTTCATTGGATTATTGTAGTTAAGCAACGTTGCGCACAGTGGACACCAGTAAATGTACCAGTTCTCCATGGATTATTGTAGTTAAGCAACGTTGCGCACAGTGGACACCAGTAAATGTACCAGTTCTCCATGGATTATTGTAGTTAAGCAACGTTGCGCACAGTGGACACCAGTAAATGTACCAGTTCTCCATGGATTATTGTAGTTAAGCAACGTTGCGCACAGTGGACACCAGTAAATGTACCAGTTCTCCATGGATTATTGTAGTTAAGCAACGTTGCGCACAGTGGACACCAGTAAATGTACCAGTTCTCCATGGATTATTGTAGTTAAGCAACGTTGCGCACAGTGGACACCAGTAAATGTACCAGTTCTCCATGGATTATTGTAGTTAAGCAACGTTGCGCACAGTGGACACCAGTAAATGTACCAGTTCTCCATGGATTATTGTAGTTAAGCAACGTTGCGCACAGTGGACACCAGTAAATGTACCAGTTCTCCATGGATTATTGTAGTTAAGCAACGTTGCGCACAGTGGACACCAGTAAATGTACCAGTTCTCCATGGATTATTGTAGTTAAGCAACGTTGCGCACAGTGGACACCAGTAAATGTACCAGTTCTCCATGGATTATTGTAGTTAAGCAACGTTGCGCACAGTGGACACCAGTAAATGTACCAGTTCTCCATGGATTATTGTAGTTAAGCAACGTTGCGCACAGTGGACACCAGTAAATGTACCAGTTCTCCATGGATTATTGTAGTTAAGCAACGTTGCGCACAGTGGACACCAGTAAATGTACCAGTTCTCCATGGATTATTGTAGTTAAGCAACGTTGCGCACAGTGGACACCAGTAAATGTACCAGTTCTCCATGGATTATTGTAGTTAAGCAACGTTGCGCACAGTGGACACCAGTAAATGTACCAGTTCTCCATGGATTATTGTAGTTAAGCAACGTTGCGCACAGTGGACACCAGTAAATGTACCAGTTCTCCATGGATTATTGTAGTTAAGCAACGTTGCGCACAGTGGACACCAGTAAATGTACCAGTTCTCCATGGATTATTGTAGTTAAGCAACGTTGCGCACAGTGGACACCAGTAAATGTACCAGTTCTCCATGGATTATTGTAGTTAAGCAACGTTGCGCACAGTGGACACCAGTAAATGTACCAGTTCCCCATGGATTAAGCAACGTTGCGCACAGTGGACACCAGGATACATCTGGGCGATCGCCTACTGCTGGCTTTTCTCAATTTGGGTGAGGTTAATGTGAGGACCTGCTAGTCACCGAATAGAAGGTAAAACCCCCTACGGACTTTTTTCCGATACCATGTAGAACAACATGAGTATAATATCAACAAGAGGACAAGAGCACACAAGACAGAGGGAGATACCGGAACTTGAAGAGCAGTGGTAGGTGGTAGAATATAACAAGAAGTAAACAAAGGAAATTGAAGAGAAACATAAGAATGAAAAGAGAGAGAGAGAGAGAGAGAGAGAGAGAGAGAGAGAGAGAGAAAGAGAAGGAATGAAAGAAAAGGGTGTTAATGAAAAAGAGGTGGAGAAGGAAGAGCGAGATATACATTAAGTATTTAATATAATCCTATGTTGAGTACAGGCTGCTCTGGTATGAAGAATATTATAGCATCCGGAACATCATACATTCATATCCCAAACACTCTGAGGAAAATGATTGCTCCCAGTCATATTATTCTTTATAGATGAGTTTTTCTTTTTTTATCATAAGGAAAAATGGGTGGATCACTTTTTTTTTCTTTTGCAGTATCGAATCATCTGGTAAAATAAATTTGACGGAAGTGTTAGAATAGTTAGAACATGCCGATCCCATAGGCACAAATTGGTCTGTGGGTAAATTAAATTCAAACACAATCACATCTTAAAACCGCCTCTGAGTGTAATAATAGTCCCTAGCTACCTAGTCATAATTTTAATGATGTACTATATACGTAAGCATATTTTGGACATGTGTGTATTGTATTTTGGACATGTGTGTGTGGGGGGGAGGGGGTTTATTGATGTCACACTTGAATCCCAAACAATCTGACCAGGGTCGTATTTAGTGAGGGGCCGGGCCTTTCCTACCGACTTTCATTTTTTTTTCGCTCTTAAATGAAGTAATGTAAAGCACTAAAATTATTAGCCTATAATTTAAAACATCCGTCCTAACCCCCTGTAGGCCAATGTTCATATTCTTGGGCCCTCCTCGCTGAAATAATAGATACGGGCCTGACTTTGACAATAAATAATAATAGAATAATGATAGATCACACTTAGTGTGTGGGATAAACTGGGTCAATCTATTTATACCCCCGAAAATGAGACATTGGGTAAAAATCCCTCAAATGTGTTTCATTGTCTTCCAATGAGCTCCACGTGTTATGTTTTCGAATGAGAAAGAGGAGGAGGAGAAGGAAGAAGAAGAGGAGGTGGAGAAGGGAGGAATGACACAGAGACGAAGAGGAAAGAGAACGAGCGGAAGGAGAAACAGGACAAGGATAAAAAGAAGAAGAAGGGAGGAAGAAGAAGGAGAAGTAGACAAAGAAAAACAAAGAGCACTCAAATCTAATCTTGATTCTATCCCTGGATCCTTTGCCTTTGATGTATAAATGAGATTCAGACATGTGCTTTGTTGGGCACCACCTACAGAATATTTGGCATTTAGAAGATATTAAATATGTATGTATTCTGGGTACAAATCCCTCAAATGTGTTTCATTGTCTTCCAATGAGCTACACGTGTTATGTTTTCGAATGAGAAAGAGGAGGAGGAGAAGGAAGAAGAAGAAGAAGAAGAAGAAGAAGAAGAAGAAGAAGAAGAAGAAGACGACGACGGAGAAAGAGAATAAGACGAAGAGGAAGGGAGGAATGACACAGAGACGAAGAGGAAAGAGAACGCGCGGAAGGAGAAACAGGACAAGGATAAAAAGAAGAACAAGAAGACGGGAGGAAGAAGGAGAAGTAGACAAAAGAAAAACAAAGAGCAAAGAGCACTCAAATCTAATCTTGATTCTATCCCTGGATCCTTTAATGTATAAATGAGATTCAGACATGTGCTTTGTTGGGCACCACCTACAGAATATTTGGCATTTAGAAGATATTAAATATGTATGTATTCACATCTTAGATGTACGCGTATTGTTTACATTTGATGTGGATATGTTTGTTATACCTGTCGGAGTGAATTCATCAAATAAACACTCTTGTTTCTTGTGCCATAATAATATAAAAATGGAAGAATAATGTGAGTTCTTGATTGGCTATAGGGGTCAGTTTTGACTTACCTTTTCCTGAGATTCATGATCGGGAATCGATTCCGTGGTTCTCAGTTTCTCAATGATTTTGTTATACCTGTCGGAGTGAATTAATCAAATAAACACTCTTGTTTCTTGTGCCATAATAATATAAAAATGGAAGAATAATGTGAGTTTTTGATTGGCTATAGGGGTCAGTTTTGACTTACCTTTTCCTGAGATTCATGATCGGGAATCGATTCCGTGGTTCTCAGTTTCTCAATGAACAGATCCACTATTTGTTCGAGACTATTCGCTTCCAGATCCAACATGACACATACTAGTTGTTGGGCACCCTGTAGATGTATAATAGAAGTAAAGACAAATTACATATTATGAATGAAACAGACAGATATAAAACACTCGAAGATAACGAAGACGTAAAAAGTAGAAACATAGACAGACATTTAGCTATAGCTGTATTCAAGAAAGATTGGAACACATATTATGTACTTGTGAAACGCCTCTGCCCATACTTGTTAATCAAACTTTTAAAAACCCAATTTTTGGAGATAGTGTTGAATTTTACAATTTTGGCACGTAATTTTACGATTTTAATCGAATTTCCCTCAAAATAAATTAACTTCTATTGTCACTAGTTGTTGGACACCCTGTAGATGTATAATAGAAGTAAAGACAAATTACATATGAATGAAACAGACAGATATAAAACACTCGAAGATAACGAAGACGTTGTAAAAAGTAGAAACATAGACAGACATTTAGCTATAGCTGTATTCAAGAAAGATTGGAACACATACTATGTACTTGGAGTGAAACGCCTCTGCCCATACTTGTTAATCAAACTTTTAAAAACCCAATCTTTGGAGATAGTGTTGAATTTTACAATTTTGGCACGTAATTTTACGATTTTAATCGAATTTCCCTCAAAATAAATTAACTTCTATTGTTGAGTAGGTAGCATTTTCAGGCTACCTACTCAGCATTTTCATGTACTCCTAATTTTAATTACCTTTACCTACCTATCCACGTACTCCTAAGTTTTTGCTTAAACGAGCGGAATGAGACCAATCGATCATCTTAGGTACTTTTAAATCTTCAATTCAATGGTGTCCAAATTGACAACTTCTCTCAAAATTATTCACAATTTTATTTTCTTCTTCCACAATAAAGGTCAATTTACAATTTTGAATGGCAACATTACACATAATGATCGTTATTTGAATTCGATCATATATCAAACCATAAGAGGAAAGTTTCGTTTTTTGTCAAAAGCACTTAAGGAAGTCTCAGGAATGAAAAACTTTCGCATTTCCCGAACATCAGAAATTGACAACTTCCCTCAAAATTATTCACAATTTTCAAATGAAAACTTCTTCCACAACAAAGGTCAATTTACAATTTTGAATGGCAACATTACACATAATGATCGTTGTTTGAATTCGATCATATCAAAGCATAAGAGGAAAGTTTCGTTTTTTTGTCAAAAGCACATAAGGAAGTCTCAGGAATGAAAAACTTTCGCATTTCCCGAACATCAGAAAAATAATCCCCAAAACAAATTCCTGTCGGAAGAAACAATACAATGCACTTGAGTTTTTGGGCGGAAAAATAATTTAGCAGGTAAAACAAACAGAAAGTAATCTAATCTAACTTTTATGTTCAAAACTTTGTGGCATTTGGAAGCTATTGGGATTAGAACAATGTCGTACTAGGTGGGTGATATAATGAACTAGGGCTGGATTTATTGGACATCCGTTAAGGGTTAGTATTGACTTAAGGGCTAGTTTTCCTATGTATAAGAACAAAACTACCCTCAAGTTCGGGTTTCCCCTCAAAAGGAATGTTCTGTAATACAAAGACTAGATGCCACTCCTTAAAAAGAAAATAATAGAAATAATAATAAAATCGTAAAGTTCTTACAGCCTTTTTAAGACTATAGTAATGGTCTGTAGACTAAAGGCGGTGCATTTAAAATAGGTACTACATACTTATTATGCAAGGGCTTGTGTGATTCAAGCTTTGAGACCATTTTCTAAAATATTAAAATGTTGAAATTATTAAAAATGCTAGGTACTAGGTGGGTGATATAATGAACTAGGGCTGGATTTATTGGACATCCGTTAGGGGTTAGTATTGACTAAAGGGCTAGTTTTCCTATGTATAAGAACAAAACTACCTTCAAGTTCAGATTTCCCCCCAAAAGGAATGTTCAGTAATACAAAGACTAGATGCCACTCCTTAAAAAGAGAATAATAGAAATAATAATAAAATCGTAAAGTTCTTACAGTCTTCTGAAGACTATAGTAATGGTCTGTAGACTAAAGGCGGTGCATTTAAAATAGGTACTAGGTACATACTTATTATGCAAGGGCTTGTGTGATTCAAGCTTTGAGACCATTTTCTAAAATATTAAAATGTTGAAATTATTAAAAATGCTAAAAACCGATTTTTTCATTGATTGAATTACTTTTAAATTGGTTAAATTGATTGTTCGAATTTTATTATACGTCATAGCTAAGTTTCTTCACAATAGATCATTTCGTATGATCCTAATCAAGGGGAGTCATATTTAGAGGTGCAAGTAGGGGGACATTGCCCGTGAGAAGCTGATTCAGGCAACAAGACATAAGTACTTTAAAAGGATTTTTATAAGATGCAGTGAACAATGGTCGAATTTTAAATAATTTGATTGCTTAAAAATAAATAGATACTAAGAGTAAAATAATATCTCTTGAGAAAGTACAGAGCAGTAGATAGGTAGATACTATTTCCGTATAGTAATTAAGCTAGAAAAATTGAAGATATTGCGTTGCACAACACCTATAAGAAAACAAAATCCTACCCTAGATTTTCGTAATTTGATTTCTACGGTGCATGAAGTTTAAGCTAAACACATTCGAGTATATCATTTCACTAACGCTTCATTACAGATGCTAGATGTCTACATTTATGAAGGTGAAGATCTCTAACTATTTGCAGGCGAGAAAGTGCTAGAATAGGCAAAATAGGGATATATCTACAGGTTCGTTTCAAGTACATACAGCTTTGGTTTCCCCCAGAAAATGCCTATTGGATTTAGAATCTAAAAAATACGAGTAGGTATAATCCGAAGTAAGGTTCTGAAATTAAAGCTCAAAACAAACATCGAATTATTTGTTATTTTTACGAACTAAAGAAAGTTGGAAGCAAGGATTTTACGTGCTTAATAGTATGATTACTTAAAAACAACTTATTACTTCATAAACTGCAACTTTATAATTATTATGTGGTACAGTTAAAGTGTTGGTTCAGGAATGTTTTTAATTTATGTCATTCCCAAGTTCTAATGTTTTTAATTTTAAGTCATTCCCAAGTTCTAGCTTTGGTTATCACAGGATAAAATGGTTTGATTCGTCTTTAGGTACTCTCAGAGGCCAACAAAATTGTATTGTAAAGGTAGGTTAGTCAGTTTTTTTCGTTTGTTTGTTGTTATTATTATTATTATTATTTTAAATAGGTATAAAAGTCTCACTTTGGACGAGTGTCAGTAGTCCCTTAAGACAAACAGACATAGTACATTATTTTAAATAGGTATAAAAGTCTCACTTTGGACGAGTGTCAGTAGTCCCTTAAGACAAACAGACATAGTACAGTCATCTAATCTATCCCTCATGCAAGAAAGCAAACAAATGTTCTACCGTAGTGCGTTTGGGCCGGGGGTTGTATTCCAGGGGGATTGCTCTTACATTGGTCTCCATCGTCTAGGTCTATACTGATGCTGGGCAGTCGACCGCGCCTGCCTAGGGAAAAACGGCCCGGGTTTCCTGTACACATGACCAGAGGAAACAAAAGAAAAACAAGTTAGCTTGGGAAAAAAAAGAGAGAAATAAAGGACTCTTGAACACTTTCAAAATTTCGTGAGGAGAAAAAATGCCTAATGGAAGAAATTTTACGTACTCAAGGGAGTAAATAAGAGAGACCTCAGAATCAGAGTTTACGTTCCACAAACTTGATCACTAAGAACTTGAGTAGGTATAAATAAAAAAAAAGATTTTGATTACCGCCCCGGGCGAGATCCGAAAGAGAAACAATACGTTCTCGGAACGGCTGGGTTTCTCCTATCCTGCCCTCCCTCTTTCTTCGATTTTGGGACGATAAGACCTCTGTTGTTACAGTTCCCTCTATCAAACCTAAAATTGAAGAAAAAAGTGTTTGTTTTTTTTTACACTTTTTTGTTAACATGAAAAAGTATAAGGTTTTTTCACCTCGTAGAAGTGGTAGACATTTAACTTACGGGGTAGTTCATCATCAGGCTGGTCCTCAGAGTCATCTCTGCTTTTCTGTAACTTGTGGAACCGATGCTTCTTACCTCCTGTATTCACATAGGCTGCTCTGTGACCTAAAACAGACAAACAAAATGTAGTCAAATTATTCTGTTTCAAATGCAAAAGATATTTAGACTAGGGGAGTAAAAGGCCTATTCAGTCTCATTTTGGCAGTATAAACTGGGTGTATTTATTGTTTACCGCGCCTCTTCTGGACTTTCAACACGGCAACGAGTGTCCATGGAAAAGTAAGTCTAAGAAATGTACTGAACTACTGACATTTGCAATGAACTCTCAATAAAACATATGTAAGATAAACAGGGTAGCTACACAACTATACATATTCTCTATCCTAATCTTCAATATTTTAGCCCATTATTGGCCATCAGGATCATAATAAACTTGGTTTAACTCTAGGATGAAGCGATCTGATTGCTAAATTTGTAATATTTTCAAAACGTTCAGGTCGGGGACCACAAAGTGAGGTCAATTCTCGGTTTAGACAATCTGATTGGCTGAAATGTTTGCATTTTTTAAATCAACCAATCAGATTAGTGATGTGTCTCATGAAACTGTTTCGAAACGCGGTTTCGAAACCGAGAATACGGATCCGGTTTCATGAAACCGCTGAGTTAAAGTTTCGGAACTTGAATTATGACACCCTATGAAATCTCAGACTCACAACTCTAGTACGCGCAAGCGCACTACAAACTATGTCGATACCTACTGAACTGAAACCTCCCTGCTTAAGTCTGCTTCGTTACGTAACGGACCCGAAGGTTTTAAGGTTTCGGTTTCAGTTTCGGAACTCAGATCCGAAACCTTAGAGCGTTTCGAAACCTGGGATCCGGAGCCCTGAAAAGTTTCATTTTTCCCATCACTA
>NW_007378144.1:71757-149452 GCF_000475195.1 Diaphorina citri
CGATCTAAAATACCACAGCCTAGTGCTTACAAGAGGTCTGTTTTTCATTCCTACACCACATTGATGCGGCGTCAACTTGATGTTCACTCTGTGTCAGGAGTGGGGGTAAAATGTGGAAATTCAACAAACATGATGACATCTAGTGGAGAAATTACGAAACATTTTTTTCAATGTGTACAGGGCTGACAAATACAGGGATGGTGTTTTTTTTTATGTTGTCTAAATTTCAACAAAATAAATCTATACATATGTAATTACATACTACCTATTTCTCCATTAAGAATTCAAGATCAAGAAATAATAATGAGTTTGAAAACACATGGTTAGACAAACAGATAGGTAATTAGCATCAGGGATTTAAGATGCAGCATTGACACTGAAGTAGGGGAAGTGGAATGAAAAACATGCATCACTTCACGTCGGGTTCGCATTGCAGCCACGTTGGAATGAAAAACAGACCTAAGGCAGACACACTACCAACAACCAAGCTAACTATTCTGGCTGGTACTAACCTTACATAACAATCATAACTAGTAAATTACCTTCATGTGTAGAATGGCTCTCTTGACAGGGATTTAAGACGCAGCATTGACACTGAAATAGGGGAAGTGGAATGGAAAACATGCATCACTTCACGTCGGGTTCGCATTGCACCCACGTTGGAATGAAAAACAGACCCAAGGCAGATGCACTACCAACCAAGCTAACTATTCTGGCTGGTACTAACCTTACATAACAATCATAACTAGTAAATTACCTTCATGTGTAGAATGGCTCTCTTGATAGTAGTAACAAGTTCGGATTCCTCTTCCACAGGCTCTTCTAACCCAAGCAGTACTAACAATCCAAAGGGAGAGAAGGTAAGGTGTGTTTGGAAGAGCTGGGGAGAGCCATTCCTGCATAGTGAGACTGGTGTGTGTTTGTACATATTGTATGTTCAAATGTTTTGGTGCTCCTAGATTTTTAACTGCCCCAATGGACTGGTTAAGTGATGAACCATCTGGGCAATTGCGTGCTGCTGGTTTTTCCTGGCCCCATTCAGAATGAGTGGGGGTAATGTAAGGAGTTAATTAGCTTGTCGCCAAATAGAGGCTAAAAACCCTCGTCTCCAAAAACCTTTGCAGTCACACAGTAACGTTAATATATTAGACAAAGAGAACCGTGGCCTTATAGCTAAGTAATAAGTGTAATAACTGAAACAGGGAGAGAGGGGGAGGTGCCTGTCAGAATTTTCAAGAAAAAAGAAAAATGTGGAGTAGAACATGTTTCATGTTACAAAAAAAAATTCATTCATATTTGAGAACATACATAATTCATAAAGAAACTGGTGGAAAATCTCCGAGCTCCCATTATTAACAACAAACAAGAGAGGGTAAGGTGTGTTTGGAAGAGCTGGGGAGAGCCATTCCTGCATAGTGAGACTGGTGTGTGTTTGTACATAACGACCCATTGTATGTTCAAATGTTTTGGTGCTCCTAGATTTTTAACTGCCCCAATGGACTGATTAAGTGATGAACCATCTGGGCAATTGCGTGCTGCTGGTTTTTCCTGGCCCCATTCAGACTGAGTGGGGATAATGTAAGGAGTTAATTAGCTTGTCGCCAAATAGAGGCTAAAAACCCTCGTCTCCAAAAACCTTTGCAGTCACACAGTTAAAAAAAATCGAATAAAAAAAATCGTCTCACTGTACCCCACTCCCCCTTATACTGGGTGTGCTGGAAAACAATCACTTGAAAAATAGATTGGAACTTAAAAGAGAGATTATCTACTTTGCTAATATCTTCAATTTTTTAAATTGACCACCCTGTATGAAAAACTTTTCCTTCCCCAAATCAGAACCGAAAGTTCGTGTGAGAAAAGTTTTCTAACGAAACATTAGAAACTGGAATTCTAGCTATTTTTAGGTACAACTTGCCATAAAACTCATATTACCCAAGTTACCTATTTTTCACTACTTAGGCTGCCTAAAACTAAACACTAAATAACTATTTATTTTGTTTTGAAATACATAATCGTAGTTCGTAGGGACACTCATGGGACCAAGTCTAGTCTAGAGTCTAAACTAAAAAGATAAAAGTAAAACTTTGCATGATAGTAAGTTAGTAAGCCATAGCATGACACCCTACACCCACTATAGCAAACAGCACTAAGTATGTACTTATCTTTCTACACTACACAGTACGAGCAGTCTTGTTTCATTTTGTATGAACGCCGAGTAACTATTTGAGTATGCAATGTGCAACATAAGATAAATTAGTGGATATGTCTGGTTCTCTTTTCCCATTGTAGGTAGTTGGGTACCTAATTATTACCCACAACAACTGCCAACTCGTCTGGTCTTTTTTATGAGCGTTATTATTTTCCACTTCCTTTCATTTATTCATCCTTCTTTCATTTCCCACTATCTCCGTTATGCATGCATGCCTGTACAGTAGTGAATTATTTACTTGAATTTATTTATTTTACAACAGGGTTTTACTTCTAAGCTAATATGTAGTAACTTGTGTATTCTATGAATGGATAATGTTATCCATCTTGCTTATTTTATTGTTTCAATATCGAATTTTTCCTACTAAGATAATCCTGAATGTCTCAATTCGTTAGAGTACCTATTGAATTAATTCCGTTACATGTTTCAGAAATTCTTCTAATACTGTATCCGTTTTGTTCACAGATATGAGTTAGAGCGTAGCAATGGATTTATCCTCGGAAAATGAGGATCCCCCTCCTAGGGACCCGCGGGCTACTCACAATGTCCTTCAGTCCTACAATGAACACGAAATAGAGAGTAAGTAAAAGCTTTCCTATGGCCAGGACCACAAGAGTACTAAATAACTATTTATTTTGTTTTGAAATACATAATCGTAGTTCGTAGGGACACTCATGGGACCAAGTCTAGTCTAGAGTCTAAACTAAAAAGATAAAAGTAAAACTTTGCATGATAGTAAGTTAGTAAGCCATAGCATGACACCCTACACCCACTATAGCAAACAGCACTAAGTATGTACTTATCTTTCTACACTACACAGTACGAGCAGTCTTGTTTCATTTTGTATGAACGCCGAGTAACTATTTGAGTATGCAATGTGCAACATAAGATAAATTAGTGGATATGTCTGGTTCTCTTTTCCCATTGTAGGTAGTTGGGTACCTAATTATTACCCACAACAACTGCCAACTCGTCTGGTCTTTTTTATGAGCGTTATTATTTTCCACTTCCTTTCATTTATTCATCCTTCTTTCATTTCCCACTATCTCCGTTATGCATGCATGCCTGTACAGTAGTGAATTATTTACTTGAATTTATTTATTTTACAACAGGGTTTTACTTCTAAGCTAATATGTAGTAACTTGTGTATTCTATGAATGGATAAGGTTATCCATCTTGCTTATTTTATTGTTTCAATATCGAATTTTTCCTACTAAGATAATCCTGAATGTCTCAATTCGTTAGAGTACCTATTGAATTAATTCCGTTACATGTTTCAGAAATTCTTCTAATACTGTATCCGTTTTGTTCACAGATATGAGTTAGAGCGTAGCAATGGATTTATCCTCGGAAAATGAGGATCCCCCTCCTAGGGACCCGCGGGCTACTCACAATGTCCTTCAGTCCTACAATGAACACGAAATAGAGAGTAAGTAAAAGCTTTCCTATGGCCAGGACCACAAGAGTGTAAACTCGGTTTAAGTTTAACTCTTAATGTTTAAGGATTGAGCAATCTGATTTAGTGATGGGAAAAATGAAACTTTTCAGGGCTCCGGATCCCAGGTTTCGAAACGCTCTAAGGTTTCGGATCTGAGTTCCGAAACTTGACAAGACTTTGTTTTGGGGATTATTTTTCTGATGTTCGGGAAATGCGAAAGTTTTTCATTCCTGAGACTTCCTTATGTGCTTTCCTCTTATGGTTTGATATGATCGAATTCAAACAACGATCATTATGTTGTGTAATGTTGCCATTCAAAATTTTGTGGAAGAAGTTTTCATTTGAAAATTGTGAATAATTTTGAGAGAATTTGTCAGTTTGAACACCATTGAATTGAAGATTTAAAAGTACCCAAGATGATCGATCTGGTCTCATTCTAGGAAAGACGTAACACAAAGAAAAAGACAATTCCAATTATTAACATTTCTGAGGCTTATCTAACTTCTCGTGGGTGAGAGTCCCGTTATAATAGGACAATCCCTTCCTAAGCTAGCTATGTATAGCTACTACATAATTAAGGGGTAGAAAATATCTGAAAAGCTCAATTTTTCTCCACTTTCAGTAACACCTCCATCACAGCGAGTTCAGTTCATATTGGGAGAAGACGTGGATGATGCTAGTCACCATGCACATCCATTGTTCAGTGAAATGGAGGAGTTGGTACGAAATGGAGAGGAGATGGAGTGGAAAGAAACAGCCCGGTAAGTTTGTTTTTAGGTCTTATCGTCCCGAAATCCTAGAGAGAAAGCGAGCATTATCTGTTTAGGATAGAGTCCTCCCCGGGAGGGAATCAAACCCGTGATCTAACTGTTTTCAATGGCTAAATTGATAAAGCACAAAAAAAAAAATAATAATAAATTAATAATCTGATGATTCCAACCGTAGAAGGTTTAGTTTATGCCCTTACCTAATCTATGGTTTGTCTTGTTCATTTTGGTTAGGATTTTTATAAACGCCCTGTAACTTTTGAGTATGCAATGTGCAAAGCAAGATTAATTAGAGGAGATGTCTCATTTACTTTCGATTATATATTATTTCAGTTGGATCAAGTTCGAAGAGGACGTGGAAGAGGGGGGCAACCGATGGTCAAAACCTCACGTGGCGACCTTGTCCTTGCATTCCCTATTCGAACTCCGTAGTCTTCTACTAAATGGTTGTGTCATGTTGGATCTGGAAGCGAATAGTCTCGAACAAATAGTGGATCTGTTCATTGAGAAACTGAGAACCACGGAATCGATTCCCGATCATGAATCCTCTATGGGGATATGGAGCATGAAAAAAAGCATGAATAATCTGTAATATTTTGTTTCTGTGTAAAAAATCATAATCCTGTATAAGTCATTCCTTATATTATTTATTAGTTACGAACATAATCCATACAGATGTTTTGTATGTACGTATTTATTTATTAGGTGATGAATAAAATGTGTTTTGACTTGTAATTTATCATTCCTCAATCCTTATATTTACATATCTAAATACATACATGTATTGCTGTGTAAATTATATCTCTATGGCGTATGGCTCAAGGGTTTTGTGGAAATACTCAGTCCCAAGAGCTGACCAACATGTCTTGGGAATAAAACTTTATTAGCTTCATATACACATGTCCAAAATTGATGAGAATCATAGCAAGCTCATCCATTTCAGGCAAGTGTTTTCCTATCCGTACAGCTTTCTCCAGATACTTGATTGTCTTTTCTGTGTTTCCCCGATGATAGCTGATGGTTCCCATGTCATTAAGAAGTTGAACTACATGTTCGTGAACCTCGCCATGTATCAGCTTGCACAGTTTGTATGCCCGTTTGAAATGAATAAAAGCATCATCATACCTGCCCTCTTTGAGCAGTAGCCGTGCATACCAGTCATTTGTCATGGCACATAACTCTCGTGTGTCGCGATCTTGAGCTCCCTCCTCGAGTTTTTTGTTCAGATGAGACAAACAGAATTCATATCCGATTTGTGCTTTTCTGAAAGCAGGTTGGGGCACATAAGGGTGTGTTAATTTGGACTGGAGTGTTCTGGCTCTCAAGTAAGACACATATAATAAAGGAAAGATCTGATACATCTGACTTGAAAATCACAGTAAAATGAAGTACCTATTTAGGTTTTCTTATAATGGTAAAAGGTACCAACTTTAAAGATATGTAAGTAAATACCATTAGGATTGTTCAAAATCATCAAATATTGAAATTAAACATTTAAAGACAGATTATTATTCACAGACATCTCCAGATTACATCAATTTTATTTATTTGGTAGTTCTTTAGGTACTGAGATAGGGCTATTGTTGCTTTAGCATAGAATGGATCTTTGATTGTCTCCTTGTAAAAAATAAAATTACTTACCTTTAAACTTCAGATGTTGACTGACCATGCTTTGGATATTTTAACAAATCTTGAAGAACTTAAGAGGAAAATATTATTTTCACTGGTAAAAAAGTATCATAAATATAGGAAAAGAAAAACAAGTTAGCTTCGAAAAAAATATGAAAAAAGAGAGAAATAAAGGACTCTTGAACACTTTCAAAATTTCGTGAGGAGAAAAAATGCCTAATGGAAGAAATTTTACGTACTCAAAGGCAGTGGAGTGCATGAAATCAATGCCGAGTAGCTACGTAAACTATTCGACAAAATTTGTGGTTGGGTGGACGAGCTTCTTTTGGAGAATTTTGCCACATTAAATAAAGGGGGGGGGGAGAAGTAATGTCCAAAAAAGAGTGAGGAAATTTTCGCCCTGGCCGGATCTAGCCAGGACGCAGTGACCAAGGGCGTTTAATTAAAGCCGATGACCCTACTTATACCAATACCAATTCGAATCTCGAGCTTACAGATCGAGAGTTAGCGCTCTTAACCGGAGGCATATACCATTCGTTCGTAGAAGCTCAACCCATCCGTTAGGGCTATTTCCCCCTACACTTAAGCCTCGGAGTGGGCTTTTTGTGTATTTTTCAATTCATTTATTTTTATTATTTAATAAAAATAACAGATATAGAAAGGTATGACATAAATGAAATAGAAAAAATACTAATAGTGACACTAATAATGATGAATAATAATACCAGACAACCCCGGGCAAGAATTGCGTGCAAGTTTTACTATCTTTTGTATGCAGCATGCAATATGTAGGTTTAGTCTATTTGTATACTCGTACTTCATAATTTACAGTGCGATTTATGTTCTGAATGAAAGGGTGGTTCCGACCCTTGTACGTACGTACCCTAAAAGAGAACATTCCTATGCAAAATCCAAGAAAAAAAAAAAAAATCAAATTTAGCGCACAAAAAAATGCCATTATAAAAGGTCAGCCTTTGTCGATCTGCATGGTCCGTTTCCACTTAAACAAATAAGGTGTATTTTTCAGTGGTCAATGGTCAGTTTCCTGAATAAAAGAGAACATTCCTATGCAAAATCCAAGAAAAAAAAAATCAAATTTAGCGCACAAAAAAATGCCATTAAAAAAGGTCAGCCTTTGTCGATCTGCATGGTCCGTTTCCACTTAAACAAATAAGGTGTATTTTTCAGTGGTCAATGGTCAGTTTCCTGAAAGGAAAATGTTAGCTTATTGGGAACACCTCTATAAAATGTTAGCTTATTGGGAACACCTCTATAAAATGTTAGCTTATTGGGAACACCTCTATAAAATGTTAGCTTATTGGGAACAAACTGAACCGAATTTCCCAGCCCAGCTTTAGAACTTTTTTTTTAATTTGCTTACTTTACTTAAACACTTCATTGTCCTTTTGTTGTAGATTTTAGAAATTGATTAATAATAAATTTTTCTGGGGTTTCGTAGTATAGTTTACTGTTTCTATTTCATGAAGGACAATAAAGTTTTATTCCCAAGACATGTTGGTCAGCTCTTGGGACTGAGTATTTCCACAAAACCCTTGAGCCATACGCCATAGAGATATACTCGTAATTTACACAGCAATACATGTATGTATTTAGATATGTAAATATAAGGATTGAGGAATGATAAATTACAAGTCAAAACACATTTTATTCATTGGTTAGTTTGTTTTGTAAAATATTCAATAGACCGAGTGGACAAATAATGAAGTCACGGAAGGCCGAGCTTAAAAATGTTTATAGGTAGTAAAGTTCGCTTTTTTATTGGACCTAATTTCTGTTACTCTTCACTTCGTTCTCATTAAAAGCATTAGGAGACGAGGAAAGCTCACTGAGTATTATGAAAAGCTCCATTTAATGCGAGTTCTACCTACGTGAGTATGTTTGACATATAGGTAATACGCTCCAAACAGCATTTTAAAAACCCATTACATTTAAAAGAGGAAAGGAAGGGGTAGAAAAGAGCTCAAGTTTGTGAAGGCTTTATATACAGTGTGTGTTGTCATCACATCTCTGTCCAGGCTTTCACTGGACAGAGATGTGATGTAGGTAGTCCCCTACCCCTACCCATATTGGAAAAAGCTAGTTCAAAAAGCAACCTCTTTTTCATCAGAAAAAGCAAGTTCCAAAGGGTTTTTGACTTTGACAATTCAAAAATATTACACTGAAAACTGTCGCCTATCTACTACCTACATATCTAAAAATCAATTAAAAAGCCAAAGTTCCTACTATGAAAAAGGGCATGCATATTGGTTATGCCATTCTCGAGTGGGTAATGGAAGAACAAAAGAAAAGTTATGTCATGATAAATACCAAAATTATTATTATAATTCAAAATTTTGAAATAAAGTTGGAATGTTCCATTGCTCCAGTGCCATCTTTTTCAAGAGAATTCCAATTAAACTCTTCAGCTTCAAGAGGGAATTCAATTAAAATTCCCACCACGACTCAAGAAGAAAAACATCTTGGCGTCACCCACAAATAATATTTACATTAGCTTTTGAATTCTTGAGATAAACCATTTCGCCATTTATTTAATTTTCATCTCTCTTATAGTCGCCAGTGTACAGGGCTGACAAATACAGGGATGGTGTTTTTTTTATGTTGTCTAAATTTCAACAAAATAAATCTATACATATTACATAATTATATACTACCTATTTCTCCATTAAGAATTCAAGATCAAGAAATAATAATGAGTTTGAAAACACATGGTTAGACAAACAGATAGGACAAACTTAAAGGTCTTAAAGTATTAAATTATCTAGCTATTAGTATTACAAAACATGAATTTATAGTTATGTAATAGACAAACTGTTACCTTTAAATAAATCCAGTAGGAAGGTATATTTAAAACAAAATAGATAATTTAGAACACAACATCACTAAAAACATCACATTTGATACATTATGATATGATAAAAATTAGTTTGTTGATAAAATACTATTGGATAACCCAAAAATCACACACACACAAAAATTAGGAAACTAGTAGGTTAATTATCATGAAATTTAACGTTTTTTCAACAATGACCAGATGAAATAATATTATAAAAAATTAGGAAACTAGTAGGTTAATTATCATGAAATTTAACGTTTTTTCAACAATGACCAGATGAAATAATATTATAATTTAAAAATAAATAAAGACGAACGTAATAAATATTTTGATATGGAAAAAGGATATGCCATAAATGAAGAGAACTAACTATTTAATTTTCAAATAAATAAAGACGAACGTAATAAATATTTTGATATGGAAAAAGGATATGCCATAAATGAAGAGAACTAACTATTTAATTTTCAATGATTTTTTATTATTTTTACAAACGATAATTAAGTGTCTTTATAATTCAAATGTTTGTAACGCATTTTCATGTCATTTTCTAAAGCCTTTGTAAACAGAAGAGATAAATAAACAAAAACGAAAAGAAATGGCAAAGTGTCTAGAAAGAGATTTGAGAAATGCTTCTACTGAGACACTGCCACAATTTTTGGAGGGAATGTGGGAGGGTGAGGGGATTTAGCAAAAAATTTCCGAGGCTGCGTAGCGCCAGTGACCCCTCTTTTCCTCTTCAGCGACCCCTCTTCAATAAAACCTCCCCTCCTTAACCCTTGTCTAAAATCGATTCCATATACAAAGGTAAATATCTATGTAGGTACTTATTACCTATAATCTCTATTTAGCTGCTTGCTCTTCGTGCACTATGTAATTTTATCAAGTTTGCCGGTAATTTAATTTCTTTTTTCGTACACTCTGCGAAGACCTACAACTATAATTTTATCAATTTTCTTTCGAAGAAAATTATGTCTCGATTTACTTGATTGCATAGCGCATAGCTATATTGCAGGTGGATACCTACCTATATCTATTGGCTGAGGACATTTTTTTTCCACGAATTAATCCTCTAATATATATTCTTCATTTACTTTATTTTTTGGTTGAGGGTGACAGTGCACAGGAAAGGTACTGCTATGTGATGTGCTATCAAGTCATTTCTCCGGAAAGGGCTGGAGAATAGGGATTAAAAAATCAGTATCAAGATAAAATTCTCCGTTTTATTTTTCAATTTTAAAACTAAAATATTGTCAAAGGTAAAAAATAAATAATAAGTTTGATAATAATATTACTTAAAATTAGGAACGTACGAGTTAATATAGGGAAAGAAACGTGACTGGCAATAGCTAGACTACTTAAGTTAAATAAGATAACATGAGTGGACTTTCTACCAAGGTCTACATCTGGAATAAAAGAAACTGGCGTGAAGGACACGAGTGTTAAAACACCAAATAGAAGAAAAAACTCATTATTAAAGAAAAAGTATTAATAATATTGTAGCTATAAGACTTTCTATTTTACCTATTTGTAAACAAATGAACAAGTTACGTATCTAGAAAAAATGTCTGAGGAAAAAATAAATAAAAAACAAGTGGTTTAAAAAGACCTTAGACAGCTCTCACCCTTCTCCAACTACAACAGTTACAAATACTTGAAATTTCAATAACAAAATGACTAGAACAATGTATGGTAAATGACATGCCTATGCTTTCATACTTTAAAATACTCATCGGATTATTTTTCACAAAGGGCGGCTACTCACTCGCTCCTCTGATGTTACCTTATGTCCTTCGACCTTTTTCTAGTGGAAAGTATTAAGTACTAAAAATATATTGTAAATTTGAAGTACACATTTCCAACGTATAAAAACAAGTTAAGAACGAAGAAAATTCAATTTAAAATAAATAAAATAAGAACTACATGGTTAACGTAAGTCATAAAAACCTTTCCTTACCCCAATATCAACCGAACCATCAATCTTTGAATTCAAAGTTTAATACATATTTCCTATTTTGTCATGGGAGTAAATTTAACCTAATCCTAATACACAGTAGAAAATATGGAATACCTAAACATCCATTGGACTTGAAATGAAGACTTTACATTACGAGTACTTTGGGTACACATAATTTCATTACCTATTTTTCATATTTCGTAATTTTTCAGGATTTTTTTTTTCAATAATGACCTCGCCCCTGTCAAAGGAAGAAGTCTCAGTAAAGAAGCTACCTACAATTTTTTTCATTATTATTTTATAGGTATCTTCTACCTAACTGCAGTGAAATTATAGCTTTTACGAAAATTAAAAACGAAAAAAGCTCTTGACTTGGAAAAAAAAGGAAAAGTATAGAAAGTGAAGTGGATACAAGTATCTCGAGTTCGTTCTTTTGTTTGTTGTTAATAATGGGAGCTCGGAGATTTTCCACCAGTTTCTTTATGAATTATGTATGTTCTCAAATATGAATGAATTTTTTTTTTTTGTAACATAAAATATGTTCTACTCCACATTTTTCTTTCTTCTTGGAAAAAAGTATAATATTCTGACAGGCTTTTGAAAATTCAATTTTTATTTGACGTTCCAAGGAAAAATGTAAAATAGTTGCCTCAGATTCTTGAACAAATTGCTTATTTTGCCATGTTTTGAACAAATAAATGCCATATTTTCCCAAAATAAGTGCCATATTGCCATGTTTTTTAGTACCATATTTTGGAAAACTAAGTGCCATATTCTGAACTTCTCTGGTTATTACACTTATTACTTAACTATAAGGCCACGGTTCTCTTTGTCTAATATATTAACGTTACTGTGTGACTGCAAAGGTTTTTGGAGACGAGGGTTTTTAGCCTCTATTTCATACAGGATTTCTCATAGCATGAGTAGTTTTGGACTTAAATCACTGCACTTGTTTTGTAAAGAAATCACAATCTCCATTTGATACTGATGTAAAAGCATTTAAAAAGGTGGAGACAACAGGAAAACGTGAAAAGTGTGAACACACGGGCGAGGAAAAAAGGAAATGAAAAATTTGGAAAACGAAAATCCCTTATCAAAAATATGATAGGTGTGAAGTTGCAAATCCTCTTGTTGCATCACGAATTCTACCATAAGATTCATTCACACGAACGAGGAATCGAGGAAAATAGGAAATGAAAAATTTGGAAAATCCCTTATCAAAAATATGATAGGTGTGAAGTTGCAAATCCTCTTGTTGCATCACGAATTCTACCATAAGATTCATTCACACGATGTCCGAAACCGATTTTTCACAGCCGATTTTTTTTATGTGATCATTTTTCTGATCAGTGATCAGTTGCTATGTTCACATCCTACTTTTTGTAGCGGGAAATTTTTGAATTTCAAATTTCGTCAACATGTGTGTTTGTTGTGTTTGTGAATGTGTTGTGTACTTGTGAAGGAAAGTAGGAAAGAGAGCTGTCAACTGTGACCATTTTACTACATTTGTACATTTTCAATCTTTTGTATCTGGTCAATTTGGGCTAATGACAACCGAAGTCGTGCCCCTTTTAAAATAAATTTATGAAAAAAAAAAAAAATTGTTCAACAGTGTGACCATATTGGGGATTTTGACCCTAGATTTAGGGACTTTTGAAGGTCTCTTGAGACTTTTTTGAGCATCTAGGGTCTAGGGACTTTTTCGTCGAATTTTTAGGGATTTTTGATTTTTTTTAGTGACTTTTAGGGATTTTTGGAAAAATTTCCATCATTGTAGAAATTTTCGTATTTCTTTACGACAACCGGCCGGGCCCTACAAATTTGTTACCCCTTGAAATTATTTTTTTAGCTGTGAAATATTGGACAATTTCAATGAGATCTTATTGGAGTAGGTAATGGGTTCAGTGGAGTAGTTTTGGAGCTAAATAAAAGATTTTTAATAATAATAATAATGAACTTATTATACCTACTGTATGCCTTTTTTCCCTCTACTTTACTCATTTATTTTTTTTTTTTAATTAGAAATATAGGTAGCTTTCTAAATTTGTTTATGAAAATAAAAAAAAAACCTTGCTTTGCTTTTGTATTTCATTGTGCGTGAAGTTAGCACCACAACTTTTGCTGCGAATTTGTACCAAAGCCCATCATTTAGTACCCATTTTGTTCCAATTCACAGACATCTCCAGATTACATCAATTTTATTTATTTGGTAGTTCTTTAGGTACTGAGATAGGGCTATTGTTGCTTTAGCATAGAATGGATCTTTGATTGTCTCCTTGTAAAAAATAAAATTACTTACCTTTAAACTTCAGATGTTGACTGACCATGCTTTGGATATTTTAACAAATCTTGAAGAACTTAAGAGGAAAATATTATTTTCACTGGTAAAAAAGTATCATAAATATAGGTTTTTGAAATAATAAATTGGCATAAAAGAAAAAAAAATCTCATTTTTGTAGGTAGGTTAAAATTAGGGTTTATGTTTATTAATAAACCTAAAATGAATGATTTTCCTTACTCTGAAAATATTCTTACCTGAGGTCTGTTTTTTCTTGAGCAATCTTGGCCAACTTGAGACTTATGTGCAGCACCTTGTTATCATTTTCCTTGACTGGTTTTCTTATAATGGTAAAAGGTACCAACTTTAAAGATATGTAAATACCATTAGGATTGTTCAAAATCATCAAATATTGAAATTAAACATTTAAAGACAGATTATTATTCTTAGGTTTTCTTATAATGGTAAAAAGTACCAACTTTAAAGATATGTAAATACCATTAGGATTGTTCAAAATCATCAAATATTGAAATTAAACATTTAAAGACAGATTATTATTCACGGACATCTCCAGATTACATCAATTTATTTGGTAGTTCTTTAGGTACTGAGATAGGGCTATTGTTGCTTTTGCATAGAATGGATCTATGATTGTCTCCTTGTAAAAAATAAAATTACTTACCTTTAAACTTCAGATGTTGACTGACCATGCTTTGGATATTTTAACAAATCTTGAAGAACTTAAGAGGAAAATATTATTTTCACTGGTAAAAAAGTATCATAAATATAGGTTTTTGAAATAATAAATTGGCATAAAAAAAAAATCTCATTTTTGTAGGTAGGTTAAAATTAGGGTTTATTAATAAACCTAAAATGAATGATTTTCCTTACTCTGAACATATTCTTACCTGAGGTCTGTTTTTTCTTGAGCAATCTTGGCCAACTTGAGACTTATGTGCAGCACCTTGTTATCATTTTCCTTGACTCCATTGCTCATTAACCTCTTCATTACTTCAGTGAAAAGTTTCTCTGCTTTGTCATATTGTTTCTGGGTTAATGCTAGGTTGGCCATCACATCATAAACATAAGTGATACCATCTTGATTTTGGAGCTCCTGAGCCATCTTCAAGGCCACATGCAACATTTTCTCGGCCTTTTCATATTCATCTTTCTGGATAAAAGAAACAAAGGTGTTTTCTCATTATATGGATTTCAGTCATACCTAGCCTATTTCTCCCCCCTTTTTATAACACTCATAGGTGAAAATATGCTTAAAGTCAAATCACAATTGTGAGCACACATGAACAAAACAGTTGAGAGCTTTTTGTGGGATACAAAATGGGTCATTGTTTGATTAGAGAGTTTCAACATTAGCAAGACTTAAGACTTATGTGCAGCACCTTGATGGTCTTTCTTGACAGGGAGTTTTACCTACCATTTGACAACCAGCTATCATCCTAAATTGTGAGCACACATGAACAAAACAGTTGAGAGCTTTTTGTGGGATACAAAATGGGTCATTGTTTGATTAGAAAGTTTCAACACTAGCAAGACTTAAAACTTATGTGCAGCACCTTGTTGGTCTTTCTTGACAGGGAGTTTTACCTACCATTTGACAACCAGCTATCATCCTACTGCAATTAACCTCAACAAGCCTGAGTCAGGTCAGGAAAAGCCAGCAGTGGAGAGTTACCTAGATGGTCACCAATCCAGGTACTAACCATATGCATCATTGCTTAAATTTAGTGAGCCATTTGTATTCAACATGACTTTGTGCAGCACCTTGTTGGTCTTTCTTGACAGGGAGTTTTACCTACTATTTGACAACCAGCTATCATCCTACTGCAATTAACCTCAACAAGCCTGAGTCAGGTCAGGAAAAGCCAGCAGTAGAGAGTTACCTAGATGGTCACCAATCCAGGTACTAACCATATGCAACATTGCTTAAATTTAGTGAGCCATTTGTATTCAACATGACTTCACTACTGGTTACGACTGTTTTGTAGACCATGAAAGTTACAAATAACTAGGTACTAACATTTTTTTTAAAGAGGTTGGATAAGGAGAACTGTAACTGCTAAGGTCTTATCATCCCAAAATCAAAGAGAGAAGGAAGGATAGGAGAAAATCAGCTGTTTGCATAAGAGAAAATTAGCTGTTCCAAAAACAAACTTCATCCCTTGAGGATAAAATACCACAGCCTAGTGCTTACAAGAGGTCTGTTTTTCATTCCTATGCCACATTGATGCGGCGTCAACTTGATCTTCACTCTGTGTCAGGAGTGGGGGTAAAATGTGGAAATTCAACAAACATGATGACATCTAGTGGAGAAATTACGAAACATTTTTTTCATTTCCCTCAATACAATTACAATATGGCAGAACCTGAAGCTACTCGAGACTTCCATCAGGGATTAAAGACACAGCATTGACACTGAAGTAGGGGAAGTGGAATGAAAAACACGCATCACTTCATGTCGGGTTCGCATTGCACCCACGTCGGAATGAAAAACAGACCTAAGGCAGACGCACTACCAACCAAGCTAACTATTCTGGCTGGTACTAACCTTACATAACAATCATAACTAGTAAATTACCTTCATATGTAGAATGGCTCTCTTGATAGTAGTAACAAGTTCGGATTCCTCTTCCACAGGCTCTTCTAACCCAAGCAGTACTAACAATCCAAAGGTGCCACATTGATGCGGCGTCAACTTGATCTTCACTCTGTGTCAGGAGTGGGGGTAAAATGTGGAAATTCAACAAACATGATGACATCTAGTGGAGAAATTACGAAACATTTTTTTCAATAAACAAAAACGAAAAGAAATGGCAAAGTGTCTAGAAAGAGATTTGAGAAATGCTTCTACTGAGACACTGCCACAATTTTTGGAGGGAATGTGGGAGGGTGAGGGGATTTAGCAAAAAATTTCCGAGGCTGCGTAGCGCCAGTGACCCCTCTTTTCCTCTTCAGCGACCCCTCTTCAATAAAACCTCCCCTCCTTAACCCTTGTCTAAAATCGATTCCATATACAAAGGTAAATATCTATGTAGGTACTTATTACCTATAATCTCTATTTAGCTGCTTGCTCTTCGTGCACTATGTAATTTTATCAAGTTTGCCGGTAATTTAATTTCTTTTTTCGTACACTCTGCGAAGACCTACAACTATAATTTTATCAATTTTCTTTCGAAGAAAATTATGTCTCGATTTACTTGATTGCATAGCGCATAGCTATATTGCAGGTGGATACCTACCTATATCTATTGGCTGAGGACATTTTTTTTCCACGAATTAATCCTCTAATATATATTCTTCATTTACTTTATTTTTTGGTTGAGGGTGACAGTGCACAGGAAAGGTACTGCTATGTGATGTGCTATCAAGTCATTTCTCCGGAAAGGGCTGGAGAATAGGGATTAAAAAATCAGTATCAAGATAAAATTCTCCGTTTTATTTTTCAATTTTAAAACTAAAATATTGTCAAAGGTAAAAAATAAATAATAAGTTTGATAATAATATTACTTAAAATTAGGAACGTACGAGTTAATAAAGGGAAAGAAACGTGACTGGCAATAGCTAGACTACTTAAGTTAAATAAGATAACATGAGTGGACTTTCTACCAAGGTCTACATCTGGAATAAAAGAAACTGGCGTGAAGGACACGAGTGTTAAAACACCAAATAGAAGAAAAAACTCATTATTAAAGAAAAAGTATTAATAATATTGTAGCTATAAGACTTTCTATTTTACCTATTTGTAAACAAATGAACAAGTTACGTATCTAGAAAAAATGTCTGAGGAAAAAATAAATAAAAAACAAGTGGTTTAAAAAGACCTTAGACAGCTCTCATTTTAGCCTGGTACATAAGTAGACAATATCCCTTGATCTTCTAATCAAACAAAATGTACTTTTTCCTCTATTGCATTTGATGTGTTATTAATTTATTTCATTTGTCAGCTCCCATGGCGTAGTGGTCACTGCGCTTGCCTTGCATGCGGGAGACCCGGGTTTAATTCCTGGCAGGGTCAAGAAATTTGTATCATGCAAATGATTGATTCTGTGACTGGCTGTTGTGGGGCCCACTCAGCCTCGTGAGGAAAATTAATGGCCAGGACTTAAAGGTAAGATTTTAGCCTGGTACATAAGTAGACAATATCCCTTGATCTTCTAATCAAATAAAATGTACTTTTTCCTCTATTGCATTTGATGTGTTATTAATTTACCTATTTCATTTGTCAGCTCCCATGGCGTAGTGGTCACTGCGCTTGCCTTGCATGCGGGAGACCCGGGTTTAATTCCCAGCAGGGTCAAGAAATTTGTATCATGCAAATGATTGATTCTGTGACTGGCTGTTGTGGGGCCCACTCAGCCTCGTGAGGAAAATTAATGAGTAGCTATGACATAAAGGTGCATAGCAACTGGTGCCAGCATGGTAGGTAAACATTGGCTGTTATGTTATTGAGATATTGGGAAAATCCTACAATGCTGCAGTGAGCACCAAAGTTGTGACATAATAACACAAACTGCTTTTACATTTATTTCATTTAATATACCTTATTTATACTATCAGCTAAGACTAAAAAGTCCCATTATACCAACCGTTTAAAAGTGTGATGAGGTTAAAATGATAATGGACAAGGCATAGATGCATAAGGTTCATGCACATAGTTACAAAGAACAAATTGAAGTGTCTTGAAAATATGAGTGTTTCATTGCCTTTATATTTTGTAGCTGTGAAACAAGTGTTACATTATGTCACATGCTACAAACTTCCTTATGATCAGACCAAACAATAAATTGCACGGTTTTGCATCATGCACACTGTACAGAAATTATAAACCTTTTTTTTTTTTTTTTAATTTATTTTATTTTAAAATCCCTTCCCAGAATATGAAGTCAACTTGCTGAGGCTCATTGACAAATTAACAAATGGAACCACCCTTGAAGTAAATGAGACTGGAACCACATTGGTATTTCAACCTGGTATTCTAGTGGGTGGCTTGATACAGCATGAATGCTGCAAGGAAAGAGGAATTGGTTACTACCTGGAAGTGTGTCTTGCATTGGCCCCATTCTGTAAAAAAGGATTGCAAATAGTTATGAGAGGAGTTACCAACAATCAAGTAAGTATATTTTATGTTTCCTTGAGGTTTCTATTAAAGCTAACTATTACACAGTGGACTGTAGACAGGTACTTGCATTTTTTTTTTTAGAAAAATCTTAGGAGACATCACTATTTAGTATTATTTTTTAATTCATCATCATAACTACCAATCTTGAGATTGGTTTGTAGTTCTCCATGCTCTTCTATCAGAAGTCTTCCTCTTCATTTCAGTGTATGATTGACATCCGGAGTATTACACTATTTGATTTATGTAGTTCAGTCAGGGTCATCCTCTGCCTTGATTTCAATTTAATTTTAAATTGTCCAAGTACCAATTTATTGTATTTACGAACGCATTTGACTTACTAATGTTATTTTATTTATTTTTATAAACCTTTAGAAAGATCCATCAGTGGATTCCTTCAAAGCTGGTGGACTGCCTGTGTTGAAACAATTCCTGGTTGTTGATCCTGGTATTGAACTTATCATTAAGAAGAGGGGTATGGAACCTGAAGGAGGAGGGGAAATCTATTTCAACTGCCCAATCATTAAATCTATTAAACCTGTTCAGGTAAGCTTGAAAGTTTTCTGGAAACTTTTTTTTTTTTTTTAGCAAGTCTGTTTGTCAAAGTTTGACTGTTGCTGTAGAAATTTATTTTTTATGTATTTAGTTTTTCATGAAAATAAATGTATTTTTTTTTCTTTTTTAATTTCTATAGAGCAAAGACATGGGTAAAATCAAGAGGATTCGCGGGACAGTGTTTGCTCTACGTGTCTCTCCAGCTATTGCCAATCGTATAGTGGACACTGCCAAGGGCATTCTTCTCTCCTACCTGCCAGATGTGTACCTGAGCGTTGACCACTGCAAAGGGCCCAAGTCAGGCAAGTCCCCAGGGTTTGGGGGCAGTATCTATGCAGAGAGTAGCACTGGTGTTGTCCTAACGGCAGATGCAGTGTCTCCACCACCTCCTGCTACAAGAACAGTGCCTGAAACTCTGGGCGAGCAACTGGCTTATAATTTGCTGGAGGAAATTTCAAGAGGTAAGTAGTGTTAGGTTCCTACTACCTTTTATTACCTGTGCTTACCTGTGCTTTATTTAGACTGTCATAGAAGGACAGACAGTTCTATCTGCCCCAGCGGTGTAGTGGTCAAGATGCTTTTCTGGAGGGTATTTATAGCACTATTATTAAACACAACATTACGAATAACAGTTGTTGTCTTTTCCTTGTTTACAGGTGGTATGGTAGATTCATCATTCCAAAGCTTGGGCTGTCTTGTCATAGAAGGACAGACAGTTCTATCTGCCCCAGCGTTATAATGGTCAAGATGCTTTTCTGGTAACAGGAGGGTATAAATAAGCACTATTAACACTATTAGTAAACACAACATTACGAATAACAGTTGTTGTCTTTTCCTTGTTTACAGGTGGTATGGTAGATTCATCATTCCAAAGCTTGGGCTGTCTCTACATGGCACTTCATCAGAAAGATGTGTCCCAATTGTTGATAGGACCTTTGTCCCCATACACGTGAGTTTCAAAGCTTTTTTGCCCCTCAGAATCTACACATAAGAAAACTATAGTTGACCAAACAAAATAATTTTTAAACTGAATTTTGCAATTGGTTTACCTTACGATGGATGACTCTTGAAGGCTTTGATAAAAAATTGGTCTCAACACACAGAGAGAATTTACTGATGAGTTTTTGTGGGCTTCGTATCTAGAGCTAGAGGTTGGTGGTTTGAGTCTAATTGTAGTCCTGTTATTCGATTTGTATGAAAGTGGGACATATAAATATACAAAATTCAAATTCCTCATTTAATTTTAATTATTCCAGGGTTCAGTTCCTGAGGCACTTGAAGCAATTCTTTGGTTTGAAATTCAAACTGGAGCATGAAAGTGAAATCAATCCAGAGCATCATAGAAGGACAGACAGTTTTATCTGCCCCAGCGGTATAATGGTCAAGATGCTTTTCTGGTAACAGGAGGGTATAAATAAGCACTATTAACTATTAGTAAACACAACATTAAGAATAACAGTTGTTGTCTTTTCCTTGTTTACAGGTGGTATGGTAGATTCATCATTCCAAAGCTTGGGCTGTCTCTACATGGCACTTCATCAGAAAGATGTGTCCCAATTGTTGATAGGACCTTTGTCCCCATACACGTGAGTTTCAAAGCTTCTTTGCCCCTCAGAATCTACACATAAGAAAACTGTAGTTGACCAAACAACATTAATTTTAAACTGAATTTTGCAATTGGTTTGCCTTACGATGGATGACTCTTGAAGGCTTTGATAAAAAAATGGTCTCAACACACAGAGAAAATTTACTGATGAGTTTTTGTGGGCTTCATATCTAAAGCTAGAGGTTGGTGGTTTGAGTCTAATTGTAGTCCTGTTATTCGATTTGTATGAAAGTGGGACATTTAAATATAAACAATTAAAATTCCTCATTTAATTTTATTTATTCCAGGGTTCAGTTCCTGAGGCACTTGAAGCAATTCTTTGGTTTGAAATTCAAACTGGAGCGTGAAAGTGAAATCAATCCAGAGCAGGAGGAAGATGAAAAGCCATTGAGATGTGGTCAAGAAAAAGTACAGCTTACTTGTGTGGGAATACAATCCAGAGCAGGAGGAAGATGAAAAGCCATTGAGATGTGGTCAAGAAAAAGTACAGCTTACTTGTGTGGGAATAGGATATAACAAACTGGTGTAGAAAACGACCACTGACACACTGGACTAGACTGTGTGATCGAGTGGTCAACACAGTTGTCTCTTGATTCGAAGGTTGTGGTTTCGAATCCCGGGCGGCACAGGCAAATGTACGTTGTCTGTTTCGGCTTTGTATTGAAGTAAAGCTCGAACGCCAATTTGTTTTGGCGAATGTTATTTTCTGATTATTATTATTAATATTTTCATGTACCAATGAATCAAAACAAGCTGGTGTAGAAAACGACCACTGACACACTGGACTAGACTGTGTGATCGATTGGTCAACACAGTTTTCTCTTGATTCGAAGGTTGTGGTTTCGAATCCCGGGCGGCACAGGCAAATGTACGTTGTCTGCTTCGGCTTTGAATTGAAGTAAAGCTCAAACGCCAATTTGTTTTGGCGAATGTTATTTTCTGATTATTATTATTTTCATGTACCAATGATTTTTTATCAATTTGATTAAAACAAATACAGGTAACGCCTATAAAAAGGCTAATATTTTATTTATTTTTAGTTGGATTGCATGCAATTAATATTACTACCTTGCAGGTACACATCTTTCACCTAGATACCTAACTATACACGCTAGCACGCTACAAACTACCTAGGTATACAGTAGCTAAGCCATTGTAGTACTATAAATAAAGGAGTAGCACCAAGAGCCAATAATATACATAGTACCTAGAGATCCATTGTACGCGTATATTTTTCAATAAGATAAATACCAGCGCAATGTGTTTGATTGAAATTTCCAGCGACATGATGGTAAGTTTCGATCAATATGAACATAATAAACGATCCATACACATCTCATCACTCACTTTCTTTTGGTTCAAACACGTTCAAGACTTCTGATTGGATACCGCGAGAAGTATTTGTGATATGAAAAACAGAATTAATATTGAAGTAGCTATGAAAAACTGAATGAATATTGATGTAGAAACGTAGGATGAAAATAAATATATGAAATCAACCTTACAATAGCAATGAGAACTAACAATGAGCTATGAACACATTTAACATAACATTATTATCGAGAAAACTGTTTGCAAATAACAATAAATGACTTGATGGTAAAAAATATTCACAGTGAATGCCATTTCCATGCGTGTTCTGGAATAGAATGGAATATCTTGTTTACTGCTAGCTGAATGAGACTGAAAAGGACATTTAAACTCATTTTTTTTTTTTTTTCTAGAGTAGGATGGGAAAGGGCTTTTTAAACACACAACTCAACTGAGGTGAAAATAATTATGGATCACTGAAGTTAATCAACGTTGCACGTGGTTGGTATCCGGATGGGTGATCATGTGGACAATCGCGTGCTGTTTTCCCGGCCCTACTCAGGCTGGTTGAGGTTAATGTGAGTAGGCGGGTAGCTTGTCACCAAAGGGGGTTAAAACGCCCGTCAGTAAATATCTTGGTGCAAATACCTTCGTGGTCACACCTACGAGTTCAGTAACGTTGGACCCCTTAAAAATAAACAAAGGCACCAAAAATGCAACTAGTGTAGCTAGAAAAAAAAACCTCCTCTTCTTCATTTCCCTTATGCCCTAACGAGCGTGGGGTCCCCGTAAAAAATAAATAAATAAAGACACAAAAAATGTAAACAGTGTAAAAAGTGGCAAGAAAATACCTGAGGTCTCAGCGGGATATGAAGTGAGACATTCTGAGTCTAGCGCCTCGTACTCAGACCATTCTAATATTGGTATAGCACCTTACCGAGCCTAATGTTAAGCAGGAGTGGTCTCTACTTCCATTCAACAAGAGATTAAGAGATTTAGAGCCTCGAAAGGAGATAGGAAACGAATCTACCAGTTCTCGAAAGATCATGGGAGTTGAGCAACTTTGTACATGTACATGGTTAATATCTGAACTTGTGACAATTTCTTCTAGGGACGTCCGTTCGGGAAGTTCTTTTTTTTTTCAAATGCAAAATGAGTTTACCTACTTTGAATCTCATCAGCGATTCGACTGTATGGGAAATTCTTTTATTAGGTATTATTATTATTTTTATTTTACGGAAAATCTCCCAAGCCTTATACCTATACCCCACGGTAAAAACCAGTTTTTCCGCGGAAAATCCACGCCTGCTCCTACCTACGCGTCTCTTTCGGATAGACTCTTCACTTTCACTTTCCTATACAGGTATAGGTGCTCTCCTATACAACTATAGGTGCTCTCTTGTATATTTAGTTATAGGTGTCTTCCTCTACAGTTATAGGTGCTTAGTACGCGTTCATAATGATTTGGAACTAAAAGCGTCATGCGGTGATGTTTGTCTAAGAAAAATACGACGGAACTTCTGTGAATATTATCGTTTATGATCGTTTTCTTTCGATGCCGGGAATAGGTCAAGTTCTTACCACAAATTCGTAGTCCCATGGCGTAGTGGTCACCACCTTGTATGCGGGAGACCCGGGTTTGTTCCCTGCGGGGCCAAAAAATTGGGATAGGCCTCGTAAAGAAATTTTCGACCCTATAGGTATTATGTACAGGTATAGAAGGCACCTATTAAGAAGAGAGCTATATGGGTTCATACTTTGACACTACTGAGGCTATTGATTGCCAACCTAATCAGCTTGAACGGTAGCTCACTTGCCTTGTAACCGCTAGGTTACGGTTTCGATTTCCGCCCGAACTTCATCCTAAACAGACAAGGTTCGTTCTCGGAACGAACCCTATTCTGTCCTTGTCTCTGGCTTTTCCTATTCTGTCCTTGTCTCTTCGATTTCGGGACGATAAGTCTTCAATTCAATAGTTACAGTTCCTTCCTCTTGAACACTTTTCTTCCTATAGGATAAGGAAAGTAAAGAAAAATTGGGATAAGCCTCGTAAAGAAATTTTCGACCCTATAGGTATTATGTACGGGTATAGAAGACACCTATTAAGAAGAGAGCCATGGGTTCATATTTTGACACTACTGAGGCTATTGATTGCCAACCTAATTAGCTTGGACGGTAGCTCACTTGCCTTGTAAGCGCTAGGTTACGGTTTCGATTTCCGCCCGAACTTTATCCTAAACAGACAAGGTTCGTTCTCGGAACGAACCCTATTCTGTCCTTCTCTCTTCGATTTCGGGACGATAAGTCTTCAATTCAATAGTTACAGTTCCTTCCTCTTAAATACTTTTCTTCCTATAGGACAAGGAAAGTAAAAAAAGCGATTGCTTGATATATGGATTATACGGACAGATCTTATAGATATTGCTCTGCTAGATTCACGTGCTTGTCTCATGTCACGTACTCACACACATATGTATTACAGACAAGAAAAATCACTTACAAAAACCAGAAAGTAAAAAAAGCTATTGCTTGATATATGGATTATACGGACAGATCTTATAGGTATTACTCTGCTAGATTCACGTGCTTGTCTCATGTCACGTACTCACACACATATGTATTACAGACAAGAAAAATCACTTACAAAAACCACATCGGAAAGTAAAAAAAAGCTATTGCTTGATATATGGATTATACGGACAGATCCTATAGGTATTGCTCTGCTAGATTCACGTGCTTGTCTCATGTCACGTACTCACACACATATGTATTACAGACAAGAAAAATCACTTACAAAAACCACATCGGTTTTCGCAATTGAATTAAGATGGTTTCAATTAATCTGCCAGGTCTTCGTCTAGGATCAACCTCTTCATTCTATTCTAGCGCAAGAGATATACCGACGAAACTGGTTTAGATTCCTGATTGATTATTCTGATACAGTGATTAAATTCTACTTATTGCAAAAAGACCAAGTAATAGGCTAATAGGAATGTACCTAGAGCAGCGGTCACATAATTTGAAGTACACATTCGAGTGAATTGATTGATTGCAGAAGCGGGTTTTTGAAAGGTAAATTCATGCGTCCATTGAATGGAAATATTGTAAATTCTTTGGATATTAAATTGCATCTTTTTATCTTCAAAATTAAAATTAAAGATCAAATATTAGCTAATCTAGCCTCTTAAGTGGCGTTTCGTCATCGTTTTCCACTACTGTTTGTCATTGGATTGATGGTTTTTATCTTCAAAATTAAAATTAAAGATCAAATATTAGCTAATCTAGCCTCTTAAGTGGTGTTTCGTCATCGTTTTCCACTACTGTTTGTCATTGGATTGATGGATTGCACTGGTTTGTTCTCGGAACGTATGGCTTTTCACTATGCTGTCCTCCTCTCTTTGATTTTGGGACGATAAGATATTCATTGTTGGACAAGGCGTACGTATATTCCGTTCGTGCGGGTGGAGCCTCGGGCAGTCAGGGGCCACTCAATGTACCTATTACCTACTAAGTATACTAAAAATATCTACTAAAAATACCTATTAGGTACCTACTAAGTATAACAATTAAAAAAAAAAAATCCGCCTATAATATAAGCATCCCCCCGTCAATCCAATATTTGATGATCCACGTCTGGAGCCTCGGGCAGTCAGGGGCCATTCAATATGTACCTATTACTATTACCTACCTACTAAGTATACTAAAAATATCTACTAAAAATACCTATTACCTACTAAGTATAACAATTTAAAAAAAAAATCCGCCTATAATATAAGCATCCCCCCGTCAATCCAATATTGATTGATCCACGTCCCCTAGGGTGTAACTCGAAGAGGAAACAATTGAACCGAAAAAGTTCCAATACCAATATACTCGCCGGTATCCCAAGTTACATATGTATCCTTATACAACCATACCTACCTAGGTATATACCTATAGTCATTCTAAATCGAACTACCTATACACCTAGTCATTCTTAATCCCGGAAAAACATCACTTAAGTCTCCCATACTTCGTACATGTCCAAATCCTAATTGGTAATGCCATGTAAGTAATAGGTAATAGGCCAATAGGTATGAAATGTACCTAGAGCAGCGGTCACATAATTTGAAGCACATATTCGAGTGAATTGATTGATTGCAGAAGCGGGTTTTTGAAAGGTAAATTCATGCGTCCATTGAATGGAAATATTGTACATTCTTTGGATATTAAATTGCATTTTTTATCTTCAAAATCAAAATTAAAGATCAAATATTAGCTAATCTAGCCTCTTAAGTGGCGTTTCGTCATCGTTTTCCACTACTGTTTGTCATTGGATTGGTGGATTGCACTGGTTTGTTCTCGGAACGTATGGCTTTTCACTATGCTGTCCTCTTTTTGATTTTGGGACGATAAGATATTCATTGTTGGATAAGGCGTACGTATATTCCGTTCGTGCGGGTGGAGCCTCGGGCAGTCAGGGGCCACTCAATGTATTACCTACTAAAAATATCCGCCTATAATTTGGAGCATCTACCCCCCGTCAATCCAATATTGATGATTGATCCACGTCCCCTAGGGTGTAACTTGAAGAGGAAACAATTGAACCGAAAAAGTTCCAATACCAATATACTCGCCGGTATCCCAAGTTATGTATCCTTATACAACCATACCTACCTAGTCATTCTAAATCAACCTACCTATACACCTAGTCATTCTTAATCCCGGAAAAACATCACTTAAGTCTCCCATACTTCGTACATGTCCAAATCCTAACTGGTAATCCATTCCTTAGATCCACGTATGTGTGATTATGTGAATGGTATCCTTATGTAGCCTCCTGATACGTGATACGAGGACAAATTGGGCTTGGTTTTGCCTATTGTCTATTCCGACCGAAAGTGGTTCTAATTCAACCGAGTGAGGTGAAAAATGGCGTTCAACTTTGAGAATGGAAGAGAGTGGGGACTTGAGGAGAAGAATAAAAAATAAATAATTATAAATATGTAATAAATTAAATTATAAAAAATAGGTATTGAATACATATAAAAAAAAATAAATTAAATTATAAAAAATAGGTATTGAATACATAAAAAAAATCATGTGAAAATTCTTCTTATTGCGTACAAATATCAAGTGAATCCCTATCAATCCTTCCACCATCCCACCAAACCGCACCGTGAGGTCATTCCTACATATTTCAAGGACCAAAGTCCCTAATGACAAGACAAGACAATCGATAATCCTTAAGCTGATAATGTACCAATTGATCCACACATTCCTCTTTATACATATTCCCAGATAAAAAGCTCTTAACGAAATGACACTTTGGTCAAAGTATGTGTGATAGGTAAAAGGTCCACTTGAGATTTTAAGAGAATGAAGGACGAAAGGAGAATGGCAATTGGCAAACTAATTGCAACTTATAAATGGACCAATAAATAGTTTTATGCTTTAAAAAAAAAGAAAAAAGAATCTACCAGAGCTTGCGAAAAGCTGAGCAAAGTTTTCGATCTTTTCGAGGTACTATTAAAAAAAAAAAATAAATATAATGACAGCATATATCTGAGTAGGTATGTCAAAGATCTAAACTCACATTGGTAAGTTAAACAAATTGCTCTTGCCTCTTCCCAAGATATTATCCAACATTCTCATTTCCCTTTTACTCTGATTCTTCGAGATCTCACATCTTGTGATTCCTTGCCGATTTCAGATCAGTTTATTCTGAGCTTGCTCTGTGTGTGTCGATTCAGCGTACGAATAAATATCAAGATTTTAAATCGCATAAAAATAAATTTCCGATTTTTTGACGTAATTTTGAACGAAGTTGAATAAACACTAAACTAGTGGTACGATCTTTTCTTTGACTCTTTGACGTTTTATTGTAATAAAATTGTTTATTTTATTGATTCTAACACCCTTTTGGTGTAAATTATTTCTCATATTTTTTCGACTTGACAAATTTTCTCCTTTTCCCCGTAAAATTCAGTCCGAACATATCTTTATCTGTTGGGGGCCGGAAATCCCGATAGTTATTGAAGTTATTGAACTTTTCTGATATGTACGTCTGAAGCGGTGAAGTTTTTACGTCAATAAGATTAACACTGCTGTCAAGAATTTTTTCAGTCTTTTGGGTAGCTTTCTTTTCTCTCTCGCCTAGGAGGAAATACTCATTCATTACTTCATGTGGATTTTTTAACGATACCTATTACCGACCGAAGTACTTTCTTTGTGAAAGATGGAAATTTTGAATTTTGTCTTGAATATTGGGTTTCTGTAGTGAAATCCAAACAGAATGAGGATCATTTCTGATTTTTTGTTTGCTGCTTTTCCCATTTTTACTATGCTTCGACCTGAGTTCACTATGTCCCTATGGAGTGCAGGTTCTTTTCTTTCCTTGCTGTTCTTTGTGAATTTTGGGCCAATCAGTTTTGACATCTATGTATGTAGATTGAAGAGTAGGTGTATAGGCAACTGTAGAAATAATTCCAATCTCTAGTAGCGCGGTCAAACTTGACTTGGCGGAGCTAAGAAGTCATTCCGTCATTGCATAGAAATTATTGTTTTTGAATTCTACTTGTAGCTGAAAAGCAAGTACCTACATAGTTTGGGAGCTTGTAATTATGTAGGAGTAGGTTTTGTATGTAACTAATATTATAGGCACTACTTAACTATGTCATCATGGTCAGATTACACAGGACAGCTCTAGCTAGACACGTGCAAATTAGCCGTAATAGATACCACCTACCTAATCCTAGATACCCATCAATAATTCAATAAAATAATCGACACCATTAAAAATCGGTCAAACTGTCTTGACTTGGCGGGGCTTGGCGGAGCTAAGAAGTCATTCCGTCATTCCAGAGAAATCATTGTTTTTGAATTCTACTTGTAGCTGAAAAGCAAGTACCTACATAGTTTGGGAGCTTGTAATTATGTAGGAGTAGATTTTGTAGGTACCAGATATTATAGGCACTACTTAAATATGTCATCATAGTTAGATTACACAGGACATATATAAACACGTGCAAATTAGCCGTAATAGATACCACCTACCTAATCCTAGATACCCATCAATAATTCAATAAAATAATCGACACCATTAAAAAAATAATCATCCTGATCATTGCACGATTTGAGGCCGTAATCATAGTCATTAGTCCTATCATAGTTATAGCCCACATACCAATAGCACTAGCAGCAGAGATGTGCGAACCGCAAAATGGAAAATGTAAAATGTACATTTACATTTTACATTTCAAATTGGTTTTGAAAAAGCATTTTGCATTCAAACTACCTAGGTATACAGTAGCTAAGCCATTGTAGTACTATAAATAAAGGAGTAGCACCAAGAGCCACTAATATACATACATGGTATCTGGAGATCCATTGTACGCGTATATTTTTCAATAAGATAAATACCAGCGCAATGTGTTTGATTGAAATTTCCAGCGACATGATGGTAAGTTTCGATCAATATGAACATAATAAACGATCCATACACATCTCATCACTCACTTTCTTTTGGTTCAAACACGTTCAAGACTTCTGATTGGATACCGCGAGAAGTATTTGTGATATGAAAAACAGAATTAATATTGAAGTAGCTATGGAAAACTGAATGAATATTGATGTAGAAACGTAGGATGAAAATAAATATATGAATTCAACCTTACAATAGCAATAGCAATGAGAACTAACAATGAGCTATGAACACATTTAACATAACATTATTATCGAGAAAACTGTTTGCAAATAACAATAAATGACTTGATGGTAAAAAATATTCACAGTGAATGCCATTTCCATGCGTGTTCTGGAATAGAATGGAATATCTTGTTTACTGCTAGCTGAATGAGACTGAAAAGGACATTTAAACTCATTTTTTTTTTTTTTTCTAGAGTAGGATGGGAAAGGGCTTTTTAAACACACAACTCAACTGAGGTGAAAATAATTATGGATCACTGAAGTTAATCAACGTTGCACGTGGTTGGTATCCGGATGGGTGATCATGTGGACAATCGCGTGCTGTTTTCCCGGCCCTACTCAGGCTGGTTGAGGTTAATGTGAGTAGGCGGGTAGCTTGTCACCAAAGGGGGTTAAAACGCCCGTCAGTAAATATCTTGGTGCAAATACCTTCGTGGTCACACCTACGAGTTCAGTAACGTTGGACCCCTTAAAAATAAACAAAGGCACCAAAAATGCAACTAGTGTAGCTAGAAAAAAAAACCTCCTCTTCTTCATTTCCCTTATGCCCTAACGAGCGTGGGGTCCCCGTAAAAAATAAATAAATAAAGACACAAAAAATGTAAACAGTGTAAAAAGTGGCAAGAAAATACCTGAGGTCTCAGCGGGATATGAAGTGAGACATTCTGAGTCTAGCGCCTCGTACTCAGACCATTCTAATATTGGTATAGCACCTTACCGAGCCTAATGTTAAGCAGGAGTGGTCTCTACTTCCATTCAACAAGAGATTAAGAGATTTATCTGATCATTGCACGATTTGAGGCCGTAATCATAGTCATTAGTACCATCATAGTTATAGTCCACATCCCAATAGCACTAGCACTAATAGACAAGCCCACAAGTCCTAGAAGTTAACCCAGAAGAGCCGAACCTTTTCCTTTTTCGTTTGATCTTGCTGAAAAACTGCACCTAACTCCGGACCGGTACTGAGTAAATATGTCAAATAATAGTGAAAATAGTAGGAAATTTTGTTTTCTAACTAATAGACAAAGCCCCGATGCACTCTGACGTGGAGCGACTGAGATATTAGCGAAAAAGAGATAAGGGTTTGGTCAAGTTTGATGTGGCTTTAATGTAGGCCTCGGCTCTTATGGGTTAACGACGGGCATGCACTTGTCCATTACTCATTACTCGATGCAATGAAGCTTAACATGACGATTACTGGTACAGGATAGAGGACAAGTGTCAAAAGTCGTCCTTAGGAACCGTGGAATTGCTACAGGCAGCAGTGAAGTCACCGGTAACCCCATTCATGTCCAGGTATTAGAGATCTCTAGCATGACTAGGTATACTCATACCTAGGACTAGGAGTAATTTATTCTGCATTATCTACAAATAGTGAACAGTGACCCAGCGCTTCTATAGATGTAACTGTTCGATTACATAAAGTGTCGAGTTTACAAAAGGCAACAGAACTTGAACCGGTCCCAGGAATCTTGGACGAACATGCCAACTTGTGTTGTCACTGCGGTTTTCTCAACATTTCTCCTTTTTGAGCTATGTATTTGAGCAATTTCAGTAATGAGCTCATTGGATATTTGATCTAGTATTGAGAATTTATCTTCTAGTATTCGCACGTCCATGTCACTTTTAATTTCTGAACATTGACTTCTAGGTTTTGACTTACATATATTGAATTGTATCCTGAAATCCTGAGAGAGAGACATACGGTTTCAACAAAGTAATTTCTTGATTCAAGGGTCTTCGTCCTTTATGGAAGTCTTTGATCAGTCGTTGGGATAATTGGGTGTTCTAAGGCGAAATCCTTGTCTGCGGCGACCCGGCGACAAATTTGCTTTCAAGGAGGTAAAGGTATTTTTATGGCATCCATTGTTTTCAAATTTAGCTTCTGTTTGATTTTCTCCAAGGATCTACTCGTATCTCTTCACGATGTTCTTCCAGTTCTTCTACTTTGGCTCTTCCGCAAATAGGAATGTCAAGTCAATCTTTTATTGAGAATCGCAATCTTCCTTTGCCACAAGTACACGATTATAAGTAGGTATTTACATACCTTAGTCTTACTGATTCTTGGGATCTTCTTTATCAGAATGATTCATCTGATTCCCATGGCGGTGTTGATCCTTACGTGAAATTCCAAGTCATAAAACTCGTACATCTTCGCGCGTTATGTAGGAGAAATCAACTAACGCCACAGGACGCTTTCTGTTGAACTTTTCAGGAACTTTAGTGCTTGACCAGCAAAGTATACAAGCGATACTATACTCGGTTTGAGTGCTAACGATAACTAATGAACGAAATCCGGAAAAACAAATTTTAAATTTAAAAGACCGCGTGTGTATACGAGTGTTTTCCCCCCGAAAAACTACTTCATAGTGCGTTCCATTTCGGCCGTTCCAATCGCGAAGCCGCAAAGTTTGTGCTTACTGAAACTTTAACGGTGACAAAATGAAGAGACATTTCAGTCTCTTACGAATTGGATTACTCCTGTAAAATCCGGAAAAACAAAATTTAAATTTAAAAGACGCGTGTGTATACGAGTGTTTTCCACCCGAAAAACTATTTCATAGTGCGTTCCATTTCGGCCGTTCCAATCCGAAGCCGCAAAGTTTGTGCTTACTGAAACTTTAACGGTGACAAAATGAAGAGACATTTCAGTCTCTTACGAATTGGATTACTCCTGTGTACCGTCACTTTTGGCGTGTCCGCCATCACAACCGCCAAACAGGCGGATGTGAGTGAGACCAAGGAAGTGGCACAACCAGCGGCCGTGTCATCGACAGCAGAAAGCTTGCCAACTCCCAGTGCTCTCAGATCGGATCACAACTTCACCGACTTTGTTCAGGTAAGCGCGATCTGGTGTTGGATGGGGAAGATTGAGGCCCGCCGTACATTGGAAGCATAGACGCGCGACTTTTGGTGGAGCGTCAAGCTAGCCGGGAGGCGTGCACACGTCAAGAGTTCAAAGCGCCGTGTCGCCCGGTAGTATAACTCAAAACGAAACCTATGAAAATGATAGAGACTCTCTACAAATACATAGACTCTATAACATTTTCTTAGATTTGGTTGTCCAGGCGACTACGTGCTACTGAAAGTCACTCGACCAAGATTCCAATGTGAGGCGGGCCTAACGGCGGAGTTTGTTTGTTGCATTTCAACTTTTCAGTTTGGATCGGGCTTTTCTCCGTCTTTTTCATAGAAGCACCTCTGAATGTGTAAGAACACCTTTAATACTTTATGTAGTTACGGAAGTCAAAAGTTCGAAGAGACAGGCAGCACAAAGCTTGCACTAAAGCCCAGTACACAAGCTACGAAATATCTCCCAATCCTAAGGCTTTTTTCCGTCTTTTTCATAGAAGCACCTCTGAATGTGTAAGAACACCTTTAATACTTTATGTAATTACGGAAGTCAAAAGTTCGAAGAGACAGGCAGCACAAAGCTTGCACTAAAGCCCAGTACACAAGCTACGAAATATCTCCCAATCCTATCCCAGCCTTTCGAGCTTTCGACAGATGGATGTGTATGTTCGCGTTTGTACGCGATACATGCGCAAAGTTCACTCGTTTATACCTGAAATTCGATCCAATATCGCATTTGATCAAATATATCACACAAATTATAAAAAATAGGTATTGAATACATAAAAAAAATCATGTGAAAATTCTTCTTATTGCGTACAAATATCAAGTGAATCCCTATCAATCCTTCCACCATCCCACCAAACCAAACCGTGAGACCATTCCTACATATTTCAAGGACCAAAGTCCCTAATGACAAGACAAGACAATCGATAATCCTTAAGCTGATAATGTACCAATTGATCCACACATTCCTCTTTATACATATTCCCAGATAAAAAGCTCTTAACGAAATGACACTTTGGTCAAAGTATGTGTGATAGGTAAAAGGTCCACTTGAGATTTTAAGAGAATGAAGGACGAAAGGAGAATGGCAATTGGCAAACTAATTGCAACTTATAAATGGACCAATAAATAGTTTTATGCTTTAAAAAAAAAGAAAAAAGAATCTACCAGAGCTTGCGAAAAGCTGAGCAAAGTTTTCGATCTTTTCGAGGTACTATTAAAAAAAAAAAATAAATATAATGACAGCATATATCTGAGTAGGTATGTCAAAGATCTAAACTCACATTGGTAAGTTAAACAAATTACTCTTGCCTCTTCCCAAGATATTATCCAGCATTCTCATTTCCCTTTTACTCTGATTCTTCGAGATCTCACATCTTGTGATTCCTTGCCGATTTCAGATCAGTTTATTCTGAGCTTGCTTATCCCAACCTTTCGAGCTTTCGACAGATGGATGTGTGTTTTCGCGTTTGTACGCGATACATGCGCAAAGTTCACTCGTTTATACCTGAAATTCGATCCAATATCGCATTTGATCAAATATATCACACACAGCGATCTATCGAAAGTCACAGCGATCTATCGAAAGTCCAGGTTGGAGTTGGAGACCAAGTTGGGACATATGTCATAGCTTGTGTACCGGCCCAAGATTATTTAACAACCCACTATCAATTATTACCTATTCATAAACATTACCCAATCCATGTGGACACACCAGGTTGGAGTTGGAGACCAAGTTGGGACATATGTCATAGCTTGTGTACCGGCCCAAAAGATTATTTGTGTTCGCGTTTGTACGCGATACATGCGCAAAGTTCACTCGTTTATACCTGAAATTAGATCCAATATCGCGTTTGATCAAATATATCACACACACATAGCGATCTATCGAAAGTCCAGGTTGGAGTTGGAGACCAAGTTGGGACATATGTCATATAGCTTGTGTACCGGCCCAAGATTATTTAACAAACCCACTATCAATTATTACCTATTCATAAACATTACCCAATCCAGTGGACACACGTACACGTGTCCACATAACACAGGTCTTATGCTAAACTGTGCAGTTTTTTCTCTCGAAAAGTGAAAGGCTGCAGACATCGATTTTTTGTATATTTACAAAATTTACAACATACATCTAATTGGCACCCTCCTGCCCACATGTGTTAATATATCCATAACTACACGTTTATTAATTTTAATTACAACTCTGAGGCTTGCACGCAGGAGGTCCAGGTTCGATTCCCGGCGGAGCCGAGGTTTTTTTCGGCTCTGTGCTTGGAGTTCGGGGTGCTCTCAGCCTCGTGAGGACAATTGAGTAGCTACTTTAATCGGGTAGCGACCAGTGGCGGCATTACCAGAGTAAAAAGAACAATTATGTGATATGTCATAAATGGTAAAGGAGGCTCTTAGTAATGCTGTGATATCCACAAAAAATATGAAGAAGCTCTCAGCTTCACCACAAAGAAATCATGATGGGTAATTACAACTTTGTTGAGGGGTGTAATTATTTATCTTCATATAGCCATAGTCATATGGGCATATGCTTAAATCTAGTCAGAATCATCAAATCATCTGTATTATACGAGCTAAGCTTTATATGTACATAGGTAGGTATAGCAAAGCGAAATACATATTGCAAATGTCAAATATCCCATAATTTATCTTGAAATACAAAATGAAGAGAAAGAGAAGACATAAGAGAGAAGGAGAGTGAGAAAATCCAAAATGGGCGTTCAAATTCCAATAGTAGTAGTTGGGATTTTGTAGTCGATTGTAGAACTAACTAGATAGCTAAATAGTAGATTTGTTAAAGGTAGTACGTAGTGATGTAAATTAATAACATTTTATATTCCCATTTCTAGCAAAACAGAGCAAAATAGTCTGTTTCGTCGAGGTAAGGAGAGAGTCTTCTCGGAATTCTTCTTTGGTTAGAACCTACCTATGCACCTATATCTACCTATTTACCTACTTACTACCTACCTATGCAACATGTTGTACCTCTGCAGATTAATTACTTTTCTCCCCTACTTTAAATTTATAAACTTACCAGACTGTTCTCCTAGATACAAATCTTTCAAGCAAGATCCTCTTCTTCTGCTGCAGCTGTCTCCTCCCTGCTGTGCCTCCACTGAACCTGTAAATCGAGAAATTTGAGGATTAAAGTCTCTCAAAAAAATAATAGGCATACGTAGTTCATTCAACAGCAGAAAAACCCAATCACGAAATTCAACAGCAGAAAAACCCAATTAGCAATTAGCTTAGAAGGTAGCGCGTCTGCCTTGTAAGTGCAAGGTCTCGGGTTCGATGACCGCCCAGGGCGGATTTTATCCTGAACGGATAGGGTTCGTTCTCAGAACGGCTGACTTTCTCCTATCCTGTCTTCCTTCTCCGTTTGATTTCGCGACGATAAGACCTTAGCAGTTACAGTTCCTCCTATGAAACCTCTTTTCAAAGGAGGGGGGGGGGGATCGGAACGATCTTTAAAAAATATCTTAACCCATTCCAGAGATTTCTGTTTTGAGCACTCCTTTGCCAGTTTTTGCCTGCTAGGATTTCAATATCTTTATCCCATCTATCAGGGTGTCTTACCACGGGTCTCTCCAAGCCCCTTGGTTACCATTCAAAAATTTATCATATTTGTTCTGTACTAGGGCAGATTGTCTTACTTGGTGTACACGTACGTTTATCAAATGGTAGACTGGAAAGAGGTGCAGAATTTGGCGTCTCCACTAATCACGGAGATTTTACCCAATGTTAGGATCGATCCGACGCAACGGTGGCTACATCTTTTATATGTATAGATACCTGTATTTAATTCAGCAAAGGAGTCAGCGGACTTATAATAATTTCATATATCTCCGCCACTGATGGAAATCTCTTTTATTTTGTTTTTATCTCCTGGCAATATTTGGTCTCAATATTTTGCGAGGTGACTTCCTCGATGGAGAATAGAAAGATTATACCATTACGACCCATTATCCAATTAGACTGAAATTATCCGCAGATTATACGATGAGACATCTCGGATATTTTCTTTTCTTACGATCACTCCTTTCACTCTTCCCGGATCGCATGGTTGGGTGGAAAAGCTTCAGGAGAACTTAGTCAATATGAATAAAATTAAAAATCAATAATAATTACTTATTACTGGCTGAAGCCTCGGTGACCAATTGACCGTATGTATGTCATCACGTCATGAGGATTCAGGATCTACGCCTAAAGATGTGTTATAAAGTTATAATGAATGATACTAACTTTGTGTTATGCTGTTATGAAATAACATGAATATTTATTATAGTGTGCCAAAACATGAATATTTTGAATCTTTTCTGACGCCAAGAAATAATACCTACCTATTATAGGATCGACATGAAAAGAACTAACCAGAGAATGAGGATTCCTATAAACTCTGAGGAAACTGAAGACAATGGTGCAGAATCCAATATCTCACTTCTCGATACCAGTAGGTACCTACCTATACATACATATTGACGACAAGTATTTTATTACTCACAAAATACTAAAAGTAAATTACTGTTGTAGATCTTGCAGTGGTATCTGCAGATTCTTGTTTGTACTGTTAACCATTTAACGAGGAAAATATGTAATGAAACAATAAGTTGGGAAGAAGCAAGTGTTCTGTATTTACAGAATAATGTCAAAGTGCAGTGTGTAGGTACGTAGGCACAGAAGTACCTATACCTACACTATGGAACAGTCTTTATTTAAATGTCACCTCCAGAGGTTCAGTGGTTTAGTCAGGATAGGAGAAAACCATCCGTCCCATCCCGAGAACGAATCTTTTCTGTTTAGGATAAAATTCACTCCGGACGGGAATCGAACCTGTGATCTGGCCCTTCATCTTCCGAAGCTAACTAGGCTGAGAAAATGACTTAAGGTGTATCCAAATATAGTCGACTGGCCGTCGATCGACGAGGTAAATACATATATGTTGTTGAAGCAGTGTGGACAGTTCAGTCGACATTGGGCGTTCAACCATGTGTGGACACACACAGTAGTTGCAATCGGTGAAATCTAGATGATTAGTGGAAATGCCAAATTCTGCACCTCTACCATTTGATAAACGTATATGCGTACACCAAGACAGACTGCCCTAGTACAGAGCCAATATAATAAATATGTGATGGATGTCTTGTATGAAATCAATTATGGATAGAAAATCTAGATGATTAGTGGAAATGCCAAATTCTGCACCTCTACCATTTGATAAACGTATGCGTACACCAAGACAGACTGCCCTAGTACAGAGCCAATATAATAAATATGTGATGGATGTCTTGTATGAAATCACCGGCTCTTATGGGTTAACGACGGGCATGCACTTGTCCATTACTCATTACACGATGCAATGAAGCTTAACATGACGATTACTGGTACAGGATAGAGGACAAGTGTTAAAAGTCGTCCTTAGGAACCGTGGAATTGCTACAGGCAGCAGTGAAGTCACCAGTATTAACCCCATTCATATCCAAGTATTAGAGATCTCTAGCATGACTTGGTATACTCATACCTAGGACTAGGAGTAATTTATTCTGCATTATCTATAAATAGTGAACAGTGACCCAGCGCTTCTATAGATGTAACTAGGTACATATAAATGATTATAAAATTGACTCAACTGACTCTAAAATTGATTCACGAAAATGATATGTAATATCACCAATCATAATCACATTAAGTTTAGCTACACATTGCAGGATGATTTACTTCTGTGGATATGTAGAATTGTAGATGATATAGGTACATAGGTATCTATGTATGTACCTAGAGAAGGTGAATGAATCTACACAGATAACCTATATCTATAGAAAAGGCATTTACATGCAGGCCCTTTTCAGTCTTACTGGGCCCGGGGTCAACTTTAACAATAGGCCCCTCAGGGCAACAATTTTTAGCTAAATCCCATTTTTTAAAGAGGTTTGATAGAGGGAACTGTATGTATTAAATCTCTCAAAAGAGGTCTTATCGTCCCGAAATCGAAGAGAGAAGAAATACCTTTCTCCGGATAGGAGAAAGAATGATTTACTTCTGTGGATATGTAGATGATATAGGTACATAGGTATGTATGTACCTAGAGAAGGTGAATGAATCTACACAGATATGCTATATCTATAGAAAAGGCATTTACATGCAGGCCCTTTTCAGCCTTACTGGGCCTGGGGTCAACTTTAACAATAGGCCCCTCAGGGCAACAATTTTTAGCTAAACCCCATTTTTTAAAGAGGTTTGATAGAGGAAACTGTATGTATTAAATCTCTCAAAAGAGGTCTTATCGTCCCGAAATCGAAGAGAGAAGAAAGGTAGGATAGGAGAAAGCCAGCCATTCCGAGAATCTGTTTCGGTTTAGGATAAAATCCACCCCAGTGGGGAATCGAACCCGCGGCTGGCTATTTTGGAGGAGGTTCCAGGCCCCCTTGAAGAGGCCAAGCCCGGGGCAAAAGGCACCGAATAGCCCCCCTATGTACCGCCCTGTTTACGTGTGTACCTATGACTACATAATAGTTATGCACTAAACCTACATGCATGTAAACTCTTTGTAACTATTGCATCTAACATTAAATTGTCATCAAATAAGAATCTCATGTAGAATTTAATAGGTACAGAACTACAGAGATATTTACTTGGATACCTGTTATGTCAGTTTTGTCTACTGTCTAGGCTTCTAGGCGATTGAAATTATTAAAATGACATTAGAATGTAATGAGTAGGTATAAATTTACGGTACCTATTATGTCAGTTTTGTCTACTGTCTAGGCTTCTAGGCGATTGAAATTATTAAAATGGCATTAGAATGTAATGAGTAGGTATAAATTTACTACCCCATTGGTAAGTATTGAGAGATTCATCTACTAGATATAACTAGAGGATGAGCAGTTTTGACTTATATTGAATTGTATCCTGAAATCCTGAGAGAGACATACGGTTTCAACAAAGCAATTTCTTGATTCAAGGGTCTTCGTCCTTTATGGATGCTGGAGAATAGAGAGATTATACCATTACGACCCATTATCCAATTAGACTGAAATTATCCGCAGATTATACGATGAGACATCTCGGGTATTTTCTTTTCTTACGATCACTCCTTTCACTCTTCCCGGATAGCATGGTTCGGTGGAAAAGCTTCAGGAGAACTCAGTCAATATGAATAAAATCAATATTTACTTATCCCTAGCTGAAGCCTCGGTGACCAATTGACCGTATGTCATCACGTCCTCCAGGGTGCAATAGTCCTACATACTGGACTCCGCACACAGGAATTTCGTCAGAAAAGACCCCCATTTCAATGTAATGTAATGTCATCACGTCATGAGGATTCAGGATCTACGCCTAAAGATGTGTTATAAAGTTATAATAAATAATACTAACTTGGTGCTTGGTGTTATGAAACAACATGAATATTTTGAATCTTTTCTGACGCCAAGAAACAATACCTACCTATTATAGGATCGACATGAAAAGAATTAACCAGAGAATGAGGATTCCTATAAACGCCGAGAAAACTGAAGACAGTGGCACAGAATCCAATATCTCACTTCTCGATACCAGAAGGTACCTACCTACCTATACATACATATTGACAAGTATTTTATTACTCACAAAATACTGGAAGTAAATTACTGTTGTAGATCTTGCAGTGGTATCTGCAGATTCTTGTTTGTACTGTTAACCATTTAACGAGGAAAATATGTAATGAAGAAAAAAAAATCATGTGAAAATTCTTCTTATTGCGTACAAATATCAAGTGAATCCCTCCCTATCAATCCTTCCACCATCCCACCAAACCGCACCGTGAGGTCATTCCTACATATTTCAAGGACCAAAGTCCCTAATGACAAGACAAGACAATCGTAATCCTTAAGCTGATAATGTACCAATTGATCCACACATTCCTCTTTATACATATTCCCAGATAAAAAGCTCTTGACGAAATGACACTTTGGTCAAAGTATGTGTGATAGGTAAAAGGTCCATTTGAGATTTTAAGAGAATGAAGGACAAAAGGAGAATGGCAATTGGCAAACTAATTGCAACTTATAAATGGACCAATAAATATTTTTATGCTTAAAAAAAAAAAAAAAAAAAAAAAAAAAAAATAATTTTTTGTAGGTATATTTACAAAATTTACAACATACATCTAATTGGCACCCTCCTGCCCACATGTGTTAATATATGCATAACTACACGTTTATTCATTTTAATTACAACTCTGAGGCTTGCACGCAGGAGGTCCGGGTTCGATTCCCGGCGGAGCCGAGGTTTTTTTCGGCTCTGTGCTTGGAGTTCGGGGTGCACTCAGCCTCGTGAGGACAATTGAGTAGCTACTTTAATCGGGTAGCGACCAGTGGTGGCATTACCAGAGTAAAAAGAACAACTATATGATATGTCAAAAATGGTAAAGGAGGCCTTTGTAATGCTGTGAATGCTGTGATATCCACAAAAAATATGAAGAAGCTCTCAGCTTCACCACAAAGAAATCATGATGGGTAATTACAACTCTGGCCATTTTGTTGAGGGGTGTAATTATTTATCTTCATATAGTCATATGGGTTCACGCTTACATCTAGTTATCAGAATCATCAAATCATCTGTATTATACGAGCTTTATACGAGTATTATACGAGCTTTATATGTACATAGGTAGGTATAGCAAAGCGAAATACATATTGCAAATGTCAAATATCCCATAATTTATCTTGAAATACAAAATGAGCACCCTTTACTCCGTCCCATCGAAATGGCTCTAATTAGGCACCTTGATTTTTTTCAACACATTTAATTGGGACTGGGTTCCCTTTTACTATTTTTGGATTACACCATCATCAGTTATTATAAGAAAAGAGAACGTTTTCAATTCTGCCCCAAATCGAATACCTATTTGACTAAACCCCCTAGTAAATTGAAAATCAAAATTCCAAGGCTAAAATTTTCAATGAGGAAATCTCCGCATCACCTAGTGACGGATCCCATGGTATCAGACATACTATGTACAAGCCATGCTATGGTATCTACCTATACCGATACACTTACCTGGCTCTTTCTTCAACACATTTAATTGGGACTGGGTTCCCTTTTACTATTTTTGGATTACACCATCATCAGTTATTATAAGAAAAGAGAACGTACATCTTACTTCTAGAGAGGAAAGGATTGAGCGGCATTTACACACGTCAGAAGGTTGCTCGGTATCTAATTGCTGATCAATACATCACAAATGACCTTTGTACGCATCTTTCAATCTGGGTCAGCAAACGTTCAAGAGATACTCTGACAAATTTGTTTGCTACGGCTCTTTCTAATTTCATTAACTTCATCCAGTGTTAAATACAGTTGTTATTAAAATCTAATGAATATAATGTGTTTTTCAACCAGATTTGACGCAAAACATGCTATCTTTAAATGAAAGTGAACAGATTTTTATGCTGACGACGCGAGTTTCAAGAACATAAGAGAACGCAGATAGCTACATCGAATGTGCCTACATAGGTACCTAAAGATACCTTAAGATGTGTCCAGGTGTCTACACATAATCGACCGGCCGTTGCCTCGATGTCGAAATGGTCGATCGACAGCCGCGCGTTGACTATGTCTTTAACCTGATATGGCCGGGGCCGCAGAGATTAAACCATTAACTTTTAATCTTGGATTAAGCGATCTGATTGGTCGATTTCAATTCATTTAGCCAATAAAATCGTTTAATCCAAGATTAAAAGTTAATCATAGTTTAAATATCCGATTTTGGTCCTGGTTAATAATAGACATAGGATCTTCTTGGAACTTAAGAATGCTGGGGTAAAAGGACGTTGTAGTCCTATTCGATCAGGATAAACTAGGGGTATATTCTGTTCTTGTATCCTACCAGACTATCCTAGGGAATATAATCTATTTCCCTCTCTCTAATATCAACATGGACCTTCACAAAGTTACTGAGACATCAATCAAGATATACTAGGGAACTCTATAGGTACCCAACCAAAGTCGAGCTACGAGCTCCTAGTAAAGAAGCCACCATGAGCTCTAGAGATCTGACTAGCAAACATCGGAAGTAAATTAGCATAGAGCAGAGAGAAATTAAAGCTACAGAACCTCCAGTTCAGTGCAGCGTAGGAGAATAAAATCATTACATCATCCCAACAACTTTGTTATAAATAAAGCAGACTGCATTAAAGTTTCAAATGAAATATTATAAGTAGGTAATTAATAAAATAGCCTCTACACATACCTACCTCTGAGTATCTACGTATGGATACTCGTACTTCACTGCTTAGCTAGGGAACTCTAGGTACCCAAGCAAAGTCGAGCTACGAGCTCCTAGTAAAGAAGCCACTATGAGCTCTAGAGATCTGACTAGCAAACATCGGAAGTAAATTAGCATAGAGCAGAGAGAAATTAAAGCTACAGACAGAACTTCCAGTTCAGTGCAGCGTAGGAGAATAAAATCATTGCATCATCCCAACAACTTTGTTATAAATAAAGCAGACTGCATTAAAGTTTCAAATGGAATATTATAAGTAGGTAATTAATAAAATAGCCTCTACACATACCTACCTCTGAGTATCTACGTATGGATACTCGTACTTCACTGCTTACGTAGGTACTTTTTTTCACCTTATGTTACCTTCTTTTCACTTATAGGTATTACGATTTACCTATGATGAGCAAATTCTTACTCCTTACCCAAATTAGGTATGGATGAAAGGAAAATGACCAAGCTAATGATAGAGAGAAGGAAAGGGAAGGAAGGAGGTAGAGAAAGAGGGAGGGAGAGAAAGAGAGAGAGAGGGAGTGAGATCATGTGTATTGATGGTCCATGGTCCAATTTAGTTATATCATTAAATTATAGTGCCATTAAAAACCTCTAAGGCATATTTCTCTCTCTCTCTCTCTCTATCAAACCTCTTGAGTCTAACTCTACAATTCGAAATTTTAGCAATTACCTAAATATAGGAAGGGAAAAGGCATGGTTTATTTTTTGACAAATGGACAAATGACAAGTCCACCTAGGTAACCTATACAGGTATGACCAATAAACCAGGAATTTTATTGGAAATGAGGTCAAAATTGTTATAGGTAAGCAAATACCTACATAATTGAAAGGAACTTAAATTCATAAAATAGGACGAAACCATCTTCTCTTTAACCTTTAAGCCGGTACATATAAATGATTATAAAATTGACTCAACTGACTCTAAAATTGATTCACGAAAATGATATGTAATATTACCAATCATAATCACATTAAGTTTAGCTACACATTGCAGAATGATTTACTTCTGTGGATATGTAGATGATACATGTCGAGAAGGTGAATGAATCTACACAGATACATAACTTGTATCTATTGGAAGGGCATTTACCTACATCGAGGCCCATTCACATCCTCACTGGGCCAGGGGTTAGATTCGTATAAGCTTAACCCAACTTTTAGGGCTGTTGCCCCTACACCTAAGCCTCAGATTGGGCATTTTGTGTATGGAGTTAAGCTTGAACTCCGAGGCTGGGCCCGGAGTTCACACCAACAAAAGACCTCTCCTGGCAACATTTTTTTTTTTTTTTTTTTTAACTTTTTTTAAAGAGGTTTGATAGAGGGAACCTCTCTCAAAAAGGTCTTGTCGTACCGAAATCGAAGAGAGAAGAAAGACAGGATAGGAGAAAGCCAGCCGTTCCGAGAGAAAACCTTATCCGTTTAGGATGAAATCAGTCCCGGGCGGAAATCGAAACCGCGACCTAGCGCTCACAAGACAGACGCGCTACCTTCAAGCTAACTATTAGGCTGACCATTTTGGGGGGGAACATGGCTGGTTCCAGGCCCCCTTGAAGAGGCCGAGCTTGGGGCAAAAGGCACCGGATAATCCCCCTATGTACCGCCCTGTTTACGTGTGTACCTACTATCTATAACTACCTAATAGTTATGCACTAAACCTACATGCATGCAAACTCTTTGTAACTGTTGCATCTAACATTAAATTGTCATCAAATAAGAATCTCATGTATAGAATTTAATAGGTACAGAACTACAGAGATATTTACTTGGATACCTATTATGTCAGTTTTGTCTACTGTCTAGGCTTCTAGGCGATTGAAATTATTAAAATGACATTAGAATGTAATGAGTAGGTATAAATTTACTACCCCATTGGTAAGTATTGAGAGATTCATCTACTAGATATAACTAGAGGATGAGCCAAATTCTGATGTAATAGATAATAGCAGGTATCACGTGTTATAACAGATTATTATAAATTAACCTTTTGATACTTCCTGACCCATGTCCTAAATTTATTCAGTAGGCACGAGCCCTTCTTATAAAGTAATAAAGTGCTACTTCTCTAAATATCCTATTTCATGTTTGATGACTAGGTTTAAAGTCCGGTAAACAAATTATTGGTCCGGGAGGAACTTAGCATTTTCTAGAGTCCAGAACATAGGTAGCTCAAATAGATTTGACGAAAAGGTCGGTCTATGGTTAGTTTCCATTTACCTATCCCTTGTTCTCCCAAAGTGCCTCCTTTTTGAACCTCACTCTTTTGAACCCACGAACTCAGTAGTGAATCAACCAAAACCCACAACTTGACTAGGTTAAAATGGTGGACTTTGGATCTGAAAGTTGTAGGTTCGTATGAGCTCAACCCAACTTTTAGGGCTCTTTGGCCCTAAACCTCACCATCAGAGTGGTCTTAAGTGTACGCAGTTGCAGGTTAAGTTGTAGGTTCGATTCCAAGGCCAAAAGTTAGCGTGGTATACCTATTTATCAGAGAACGACATTCATTTTAAAATTCCTCTTCTAAACTCCGCCCATGTGTTGTTTTCCAGACGTACAGAAACCCCCTGGGTACGGTCATGCTAGTCATGATGACCCCACATTGTAAGGACATGGAGTGTCTGCACAATCAGCTGATGACCGAACGGCAAATGTTCCTCAGTCAGGTGAGCCCGAAAACTGGCAGAACCAGAGAGACACAGCTTAATAACTCGAGCCTACCTTACATGATCGAAATTGGAGCTTAAACCTACCTTACACGATCAAAATGGGAGCTTAAACCTACCTTGTACGATCAAAATTGGAGCTTAAACCTACCTTGTACGATCAAAATTGGAGCTTAAACCTACCTTGTACGATCAAAATTGGAGCTTAAACCTACCTTGTACGATCAAAATTGGAGCTTAAACCTACCTTGTACGATCAAAATTGGAGCTTAAACCTACCTTGTACGATCAAAATTGGAGCTTAAACCTACCTTGTACGATCAAAATTGGAGCTTAAACCTACCTTGTACGGTCAAAATTGGAGCTTCCTCGTACGATCAAAATTGGAGCTTAAACCTACATTGTACGATCAAAATTGGAGCTTGAACCTTATACGGTTAATTTCTAAATAATAATAATAAATAAAGAACAATACATAAAAGTAGGTATTGCTCTGTAAGGTATGCTCTGGCAATAGCTGTGTCCTCTGATAGTATGGTTTTCGTGCTCTTTCCCCCAATCAGGGAAATCTCTTCTCTTGACTCTGTTATTAGGGCTTTTTTCCGTCTTTCATAGAAGCACCTCTGAATGTGTAAGAACACCTTTAATACTTTATGTAGTTACGGAAGTCAAAAGTTCGAAGAGACAGGCAGCACGAGGATGAGCCAAATTCTGATGTAATAGATAATAGCAGGTATCACGTGTTATAACAGATTATTATAAATTAACCTTTTGATACTTCCTGACCCATGTCCTAAATTTATTCAGTAGGCACGAGCCCTTCGTATAAAGTAATAAAGTGCTACTTCTCTAAATATCCTATTTCATGTTTGATGACTAGGTTTAAAGTCCGGTAAACAAATTATTGGTCCGGGAGGAACTTAGCATTTTCTAGAGTCCAGAACATAGGTAGCTCAAATAGATTTGACGAAAAGGTCGGTCTATGGTTAGTTTCCATTTACCTATCCCTTGTTCTCCCAAAGTGCCTCCTTTTTGAACCTCACTCTTTTGAACCCGCGAACTCAGTAGTGAATCAACCAAAACCCACAACTTGACTAGGTTAAAATGGTGGACTTTGGATCTGAAAGTTGTAGGTTCGTATGAGCTCAACCCAACTTTTAGGGCTCTTTGGCCCTAAACCTCACCCTCAGAGTGGTCTTTATGTATACGCAGTTGCAGGATAAGTTATAGTTTCGATTCCAAGGCCAAAAGTTAGCGTAGTATACCTACTTATCAGAGAACGACATTCATTCTAAAATTCCTCTTCTAAACTCCGCCCATGTGTTGTTTTCCAGACGTACAGAAACCCCCTGGGTATGGTCATGCTAGTCATGATGACCCCGCATTGTAAGGACATGGAGTGTCTGCACAATCAGCTGATGACCGAACGGCAAATGTTCCTCAGTCAGGTGAGCCCGAAAACTAGTAGAATGCAACTTGCAGAGTTGTTCGTGCAACAGGACCTAGTCTTGTTATCACTATGTAATCGAATGATAACAATTTCATACCAGAAGCCACTTCCTTCTAGCTTCCAGTTCTATCATACAGTGTCTCTTATAAGCAGAGCTAACTGCAGACTGCAGAGTTATCTGCGGCTGAGATAAAGATGATAATCTAGCTCGGTCAATAAACTACTTAATAACTCGAGCCTACCTTACATGATCGAAGTTGGAGCTTAAACCTACCTTACACGATCAAAATTGGAGCTTAAACCTACCTTGTACGATCAAAATCGGAGCTTAAACCTACCTTGTACGATCAAAATTCGAGCTTAAACCTACCTTGTACGATCAAAATTGGAGCTTAAACCTATCTTATACGATCAAAATTCGAGCTTAAACAAACATAGGTAGCTCAAATAGATTTGACGAAGAGGTCGGTCTATGGTTAGTTTCCATTTACCTATCCCTTGTTCTCCCAAAGTGCCTCCGTCTAAATATCTTATTTGATGTTTGATGACTAGTCCGGTAAACAAATTATTGGTCCGGGGGGAACTTGGCATTTTCTAGAGTCCAGAACATAGGTAGCTCAAATAGATTTGACGAAGAGGACCGACCGTCGGTCTATGGTTAGTTTCCATTTACCTATCCCTTGTTCTCCCAAAGTGCCTCCTTTTTGAACCTCACTCTTTTGAACCCGCGAACTCAGTAGTGAATCAACCAAAACCCACAACTTGACTAGGTTAAAGTGGTGGACTTTGGATCTGAAAGTTGTAGGTTCGTATGAGCTCGGTTTTGACTTACATATATTGAATTGTATCCTGAAATCCTGAGAGAGACATACGGTTTCAACAAAGCAATTTCTTGATTCAAGGGTCTTCGTCCTTTATGGAAGCCTTTGATCATGTCGTTGGGATAATTGGGTGTTCTAAGGCGAAATCCTTGTCTGCGGCGACCCGGCGACAAATTTGCTTTCAAGGAGGCAAAGGTATTTTTATGGCATCCATTGTCTTCAAATTTAGCTTTTGTTTGATTTCTCTCTCTCCCTGTTTCTTGAAGTCCAAATGTTTCTATTGTTGGAAACAATTCTCACCAGTGAGAGAAAAAAAAAAAACAGATGAGATGTTATTTAGATTCGTATCATCATTCTTGTTTTTATTACTCTTGCTGATACTGAGGTGTGTAAATAATAACTATGTATGCATCTAATACTATGATTACTATCCACTATTATCTATCTCGTGCATAGGATAAATTCGTACTTACCTATCTAATACTTATCCCTAGAATAGACCAGTTTCTACCAGGAAAAAAGATAAAAGAGAGTGGATAGGTACCTGGAATGCGTTGGTATGGTCAAGAACAGAGAAATTGGAAAGCATAGGAAGACGGAAAAAGGGCTATACCAAGACAGCAATGAATTTGGAAAGCAGGGGGAAAATAAAATACGTCGAGAGAGAGAGAGAGAGAGAGAGAGAGAGAGAGAGAGAGAGAGGGAAAGAGAAAGTGAAGGAGAAAATGATTACTATCCACTATCTATCTCGTGCATAGGATAAATTCGTACTTACCTATCTAATACTTATCCCTAGACTAGACCAGTTTCTACCAGGAAAAAAGATACAAGAGAGTGGATACCTGGAATGCGCTGGTATGGTCAAGAACAGAGAAATTGGAAAGCATATAGGAAGGCGGAAAAAGGGCTAGACCAAGACAGCAATGAATTTGGAAAGCAGGGGGAAAATAAAATACATCGAGAAAGAGAAAGTGAAGTGAAGGAGAAAATGTTAACAAATATCGAAATCGAAGAGAGAAAGAGGACAGGATAGGAGAAAGCCAGCCGAAGCTTACGATAAAGTTCGCCCCGTTAGGCGATCGAACCCGTGATATAGCGCTTGCAAGACAAACACACTATAGCCTTTAATATTATTATGTTAAGGCGGTCTCTTCCAGATCCCTTATGTGCCGCGTCCATTTTAATTTAGGAATATTTCAGTTCCCCCACTGTGCAAAAGCTTTCTCACGTTTGGAAAACCTGAAGATTCACCAAAGGTCCCATACCGGGGAGAGACCCTACTCTTGCACTTACGAGGGATGCCACAAGGCATTCAGTAACAGTTCGGACAGGGCGAAACACCAGAGAACTCATTTCGACACGGTAAGTTTCTTTTGAGTCCTTTTGGTTCCCGTTATTGGGCGATTTCAAAGTATTTGTAGATCATCATCTAGCTCAATTATGTGTTCAAGAAACCATTGCTAAATTGTAGCCAGGTTCAAACAACATGGTGATAATTTCCTTCTATTCCTGTTTGTTTCCAGAGACCCTACAAGTGCATGTACAAGGGTTGCACCAAGCGCTATACTGACCCTAGCAGTCTAAGGAAGCATGCTAAGAACCACAACCACGACCATCTCACTCCTGCCAAAATGAGAAAGCTCAACTATGCCAAACCCGGCGACATTGTCCCTTCCGTGCGAAACGTCAACAGTAGTGTCCCATTGAACCCAGACTTCACCGTGTTTAGCTGTGGTGAACCCAACCTCCTGATGGAATCCTACGAGTTGCAAACCGTGACTCATGATCACATGCTGGAATACATTCCTTACGACACTATCCATGCCACTGGGAACATATCTCGTAACTTGCAAGACGTGCCTGACCTCGGTCTTGGCTTTGGCTATCAGGAGGGAGAGGCTGCTCAGTTCAGTTTTTGAACACCAGGGCGCGTCTCCAGTCTGATGCCATGTTGCCATGTAGTCACCAAGTTGTGTCCGACGGCGTCTCCTCCTATCAGCACAACCTTTTCCCCTACACGGATGGTTCGCACCAGAACCAAATCGTTCTCCCCAAAGACGAGGGAGAACTTCTGAACTCCATTGTGATCCAAAGATCCTCGGCGGCCATCAGCAATAACGCTCAGCATGAACAGAGTGCCGTCGATAGCACTTCCCGCGTCACAGCAACTCCGTCACCACCGGCACAAGAGACGTATGACGCCGACAAAACAGGTGAGTTTGGCATTAAATAAATAAATGCCGTTTCTTCGTGTTATTAGATCACCACTTTGGTGCTCACTGGAGCATTATAGGATTTTCCAAAAATCTCAATAAATTCCCAATGTTTACTCACTATGCAGGCACCGGTCGCAATGTGAATTTATATTACATAGTGTTACTCATTTTCCTCACGAGGCTAAGTGGGCCCAGCAACAGCCAGTCGCGGACTCAATCATTTGTATGATGAAAATTTTTTGACCGCGCCGGGATTCAAACTCGAGTCTCCCGCGTGAAAGGCGAGCACAGTGACCACTAAGCCATGGGAGCTGATGACTATGTAAATCCCGTAGATGTGTTCGATTGGGTATAAATTCCATGGTACTCATCAACTTACTATCCTGATGTCCTTTGTCTTCAGGCCTGGTGGAATGTCGCTGGGAGAACTGCTGGGAGGTTCACTCGGGCCAAGCAGCCCTGGTCAACCACATCGAGCGTAACCATGTAGATTCCACGCATAGCAACGAATATGTCTGCTACTGGCTGAACTGCCCTCGGGCGAAGAGAGCGTTCAACGCCCGCTACAAGTAGAATGTCGCTGGGAGAACTGCTGGGAGGTTCACTCGGGCCAAGCAGCCCTGGTCAACCACATCGAGCGTAATCATGTAGATTCCACGCATAGCAACGAATATGTCTGCTACTGGCTGAACTGCCCTCGGGCGAAGAGAGCGTTCAACGCCCGCTACAAGTTGCTGATCCACATGCGAGTACATTCCGGCGAAAAACCGAACAAGTGCCCGGTAAGTGACTTTTGGAATTTTGTCTTCCATGGAGAGAGCTTGCGGATTGAAGGAATAGATAGAGGGTCGACTTTTGCCTCTAAAGGTGTGTTCTGTACACAAAAAGCCCAAAGTGGCAGAGGTGCAACCCTAACTTGAGAGAAAATGCTGTTCGAATACGAATACGAAAAAAACGCGTGTTCAAACATAGTTGACCGGCCGTCGATGGACGATGGTGAATCCCCACCCGTGGCACAAGCTCCGGCTTTTACGGATGGGTACACCGTTTTTTGAATATTTATTTAATTGAGAGATTTGTACCGAATAACTAATAAATGAAAACTTCTTAAATAAAATAAATAAAAAAATGTTATCGAGGAAGTGTGGACGGTTCAGTCAATATCCATCGATGGTCGGTCGACCATGTGTGGACACACCTTAAGACTTTTGGACCCAGTCTACAGTCTCATGTTCATTTTATGGATGTCTATTTTTTGACTTTTTTATGCATCTGATGCATTTGCAGAGCAACAGGACCTAGTCTTGTTATCACTATGCAATCGGATGATAACAATTTCATACCAGAAGCCACTTCCTTCTAGCTTCCAGGTCTATCAGTGTCTCTTATAAGCAGAGCTAACTGCAGACTGCAGAGTTATCTGCGGCTGAGATAAAGATGATAATCTAGCTCGGTCAATAAACTAACCAATAGTAATTGATGATATCCGATATATCCTTGTGGATGAATCAGAGGTCTTTAAGGAATATGGATTAACTTCTCTTCCAGTTAACTTCATATGCATAAATGCATAAATCCATATTATGTAGGTATAATAATATTTAATATGTTACTACTATGGGTACAAATGAACATACGTAATTATGTTACGATTACGAACCTACATAGGAAGGGAGGAAAGAGAATAGACTATAATAGAGAGTTCAAAATAATATTAGGTATAGGGTGTCAAAACGATAAGTGGTAGTCCTAGAAAAATCTGTTTGGAATATGGATTACCTTCTCTTCCACTTAACTTCATATGCATATTATGAAGGTACAAGAATATGAATATATTACTATGTTAGTACTATTTAATAAATTAATAACATCACTATGTTACGAACTTACATAATAATAATAGTGCTTATTTATACTGCTCGCATAGGACTGAAGAGGTAGAGTAAGAAGAAAAAGGAAAGTAGGTAACTACCTATAGCTTTTTTTGAGAAAGGAGATTTTTATTATTTTTGTAGCTTTTCATCGCGCTATTTCGTCATGAGTTCATGACTTTACAACATTGCGTTTGATTGATTAGATTTACAATTTCACAATAAATTATTATCTATTCAAAGGTCATTTGTGATTGGGTTTCACAATAATTATACATTTCGCCTAGTCTCTATACTCTGTCGATGTCGGAATAATATTATAAATAATGCTAATTTTAATTTTCGCAATAATGTCAATACTGCTGATCGATGCAAAAGATCTGACATTGATGGCCTGCCCTACGGTATGATTTACTATGGATAGATCATAACTTACTATGAATAGATTAATGATGAAGTTTGTAATTTTGTATCTACTTGTAAATATTTCATTTAACTCACCTGTCAGCTTTGTACCTTGAGGAACGCCAGTTTTCAAATGAACAATAAGGTTAGGGTTAGGGAACATCGAGTATGGTACTTACTTGAAGGGTGACTCCTGGGTCGGTCATGACCAGCCAGCAGAGCATTCAGCCTCGTGAGAAGAATTGATGGGTTGGATCATGAATGCCACTGCAAGCTATCTGAAATCCAGAAGAAATTGAAAATGGGTTCAGTAGGGGATTCTCTTAAAATTATTAATAAGAGTTGTAAAACACAACCAATTTTTCATTGGTCAGAACTTTACTCTATCTAATAGCCTAATATTGTATTTCAGTACTACATAGGTACAATTTTATTTATTAAGATTTGGTTACCTCCATGCAAAACTATACTAAAAACTATATGAACATAACGTGGGCTGTTGTAATGTTTTTGCACTGAAATAAATTTAAGGAAGATGCAGTCATACCTGTCTGATTACATAAGTTCATCTGTTGGGCACCTTACCACCTCATAACAAGTGGGTAATGGTCAAAGTAACAGGTGCTTGAATGTTTATTGGAGATCTAGCTACTTACCTATGTATTTATTAGATACCTATTTACCTAATACCAGGATGAGTATGAGGAATATTGTGCTAGGTTATATGGCCAAATGGTCATATGTATGGTAATATGGATTCTACATAACAGTAGGATCTTGGTCTCTGTGTATTAGGTACGAATTTAATGAACCTGTACCTATGTTTACAATCCTATTTACCTAATACCAGGATGAGTATGAGGAATATTGTGCTAGGTTATATGGCCAAATGGTCATATGTAGGTATGGTAATATGGATTCTACATAACAGTAGGATCTTGGTCTCTGTGTATTAGGTACGAATTTAATGAACCTGTACCTATGTTTACAATTGAATTCACCTATGGCTGTTTTATTTAGAGATCTGTAAAAGACGAACAAGCGAACGAAGAAAGAACTTTTAGATTACCTTCTTTTTACTGAAAAAGTTCAGTTCATGGTGGCCACTAAAACTGGGTGGCCACTGTTAGCAGGCTCATAGGGCAGCAAAGTTCAAGATAGTATTTTCTCTCTATTTTTAATCTGGGAGAACAAGAACAACTCTTTACAATTTAATTTGTCAATCAAAATAGCAACAAATAAACAAAGCCTCCATTTTGACAAAGTTTGACAAGAAACATGATAGATAGACGGGCATCTATCTCGATTTACCTTCCCAACCTGGTAAGTCCAACAGATGATTTTACTAAAGTTCCATCTCAGAACCTCTCATTAGAATATTTGCTGACCGATCTTTATCAGTGCTGAGATGCCTATCTCCTGACTATCCGACCGTATAAACAGGTAGATACCATAAATAATATAGATATATGGATCGATCCTTCATTTGCATACGTAGCGGATGGGAGGAATAAAACAGGAATAAAAGTGGTTGCATTCACACTTCCTATTCCTGGACAGGTGACCAAGAATACAGCATATTTAATGATGTGGCAATAGGGACCCAAATTCGTCTGTCTGTTTGTTCTACTATCATATATGTTACCTACTATGTAGCTATAACTTTCGAACGATTTTTCCGATTTGATTATATTTGACCAATAAGTTAAGGCGGTCTCTTCTTGATCCCTGATGTGCCGCGTCCATTTTAGTTTAGGACTATTGCACTGCTGACCAATAAGTTAGACGAGCAAAAGAAATTGGCTGATATAGAATTTGCACCTCATCGGGCCTTTACTAAACCCACTCGGAACCGAATCAGGTTTTATTGAACCCACATTGAACTAGTAACCTACTACGTATAAGTTCAGACATATAGTGTTATTTTTATCTTATTGATTAATAATTAATCAGAAATGTACCTATGTATGTCTAAGTTTGCAGTGGTAAGACTTTATAAAATCTACTTTACACGTATAATTTAACCACACATTTTAATTTATTGCTCAACACATTAAAATGAAGCCTACAACAAACCATTCATTGCATTATTATTACACTCATCTAAAACATGTACCTAGGTAGCTTAAAGCTCTTCTTTGGTATTACTAGATCACACGTTCATCCTAAGGGTAAAAATCCCAACTTCCAAGTTTTGACTGACATCTGAATCTGAATTACTATCATTCTATCATAGTAATGTAAACTGCTATGTTTACCAGTAACCCAGGTCAGTTATTGCAAGAGAAGTAAATGTCCAATCTCAAAGAGGTCAGCATTATATTTGACCAATGAGTTAGACGAGCAAAAGAATGAGGTCCTTTACTAAACCTACTCGGAACCGAATCAGGTTTTATTGAACCCATATTGAACTACGTAACCTACTACGTATAAGTTCAGACATATAGTGTTATTTTTATCTTATTGATTAATAATTAATCAGAAATGTACCTATGTCTAAGTTTGCAGTGGTAAGACTTTATAAAATCTACTTTACACGTATAATTTAACCACATATTTTAATTTATTGCTCAACACATTAAAATGAAGCCTACAACAAACCATTCATTGCATTATTATTACACTCCTTTAAAACATGTACCTAGGTAGCTTAAAGGTCTTCTTTGGTATTACTAGATCACACGTTCATCCTAAGGGTAAAAATCCCAACTTCCAAGTTTTGACTGACATCTGAATTTGAATTACTATCATAGTAATGTAAACTGCTATGTTTACCAGTAACCCAGGTCAGTTATTGCAAGAGAAGTAAATGTCCAATCTCAAAGAGGTCAGTCAGTTTCAATCTTATTAATGTACCTAGAATACCTAGGTATAGATATAGATAATATCTAGGTATCTCTCACATGTACCTAGGAATAGGTATCACATGGTGGATTGGATAGATAAATTGATTAGCGAATCTTATGAAATAGTACCTAATAATGATGTAATTACGGCGATTAATCGGTAATTCATGCCCGATAGGAAATGCACTCGTCAAATTTAGTGCAAACTTCTGAGATTGCAGTTCAGCTACGTGAGTTATGGTAAAAGGTTGTAATAACCAGATACCTTCTTGGAGTATTGGTATATATGACTTTTAATAGACTATTATTCAGTAAGTTAATATTAAACTTCTTCTTCTTTGCTCAATTGGAAGTTTAATCAAATCAGACGTATGGGAGTAATTAGCTTAGTCTATTCATCCTAGTAAATCGGTACATATTTAACGGTCTAGTGGGTAAACTTTAAACTCGTGAGGAAATTGGATCAGAGATTTGGCGAGGAAATTGGATCAGAGAACGAACCTTGTTTCCTCTAATAGAGGAAACAAGGTTCGTTCAGAGATTTGGAAATTGGAGGAGCAGATACATATGAAATCTTACAAATAGGATAACGAATCTGTCTCATTTGTAATTTGCCTGAGGATCTAATGGTTAGATGTAACTTGTGAGGTCATTTTCTAATAATCAGCTAACCAGCTGGTAATGTGTTAAACCTCAGAAAGAAATGGACTCTTGACATTTTACAAGTAAAAGGAAAGTTAAGCCGCGAGATGTATCCAGAACATAATAAGATACATAAACGTATCTCCATAAACATAATACATATGTAAAATGTACTCGTACCCATTACATTACACAGAACACAGATGTACGGCACATAAAGTACGATGCACAGAGACATTTCAAACTTCGAGAGTATCAAAGGTAATTGCGAAGTTGTATCTCCATAAACATAATACATATGTAAAATGTACTCGTACCCATTACACAGAACACAGATGTACGGCACATAAAGTACGATGCACAGAGACATTTCAAACTTCGAGAGTATCAAAGGTAATTGCGAAGTCCAATGCGTTATGCGTACATTGTTATGCAATTGTAACAGTATTCGAGTTGGGGAAGGAGGTAATCTGGGGACCATGAATAAAACCGAGCCCCCTAATCAAACTGAAGTAGGCTCCCAATTTGATACTACGTTTAAAACTAAGTCCATTGTTATGAAATGACACCATAACTGCCCTAAGTCGATTCAAATCGGTCATTAATAAAAGTTGGCATTTGAAGTGATCGACGAACAATCCTTTGGATTAGTTTGTAATATATTTTTTCTTTTTTAAACTTCCGGTCCCTACAAATCCGATCTTCTCCTATTTAGAGTATGCTATAAATACCAACCCAAGTTGCGATGTACATTGTACATACATGCGGGTTGTTAAACATGTATTTGCAATATGCCTACATAGGTATCAGGGGCCTTCACAGCCTAACCAACCCATGGAGCTATGTAGTTTTAACTCCATTAGGTACTTGTATTATGCTCGTAGGTATTGTCCTTTTGGGGGGAAGAACTGTAGGTTCTAGGATTCCCCTTGAGGAGCCCGGGTTCAGGCACATGTGACCGGAGAATCCCCCTATGAACGACCCTGATAGGTACATATTGCGTTAGATAGAATTTATTGTGTACATGGAGTATGTAAATAGAACAATGATTAGTAGAGATGTCAAAAGCACATTTATAGTGGAGATGCCGCGAACACATGCATAATGGAAAAACCAAGAGTACAAATTAGTGGAGACGCCACTGCTACCAAACAAGAAATGGTTCTCCGGTCTAGACAAATATTTACACGGAGGTCCCACCAAACAACATAAGAGTACCCAATACCCATATTAGATCAATGAAGACCAATCACGTCCGTAATAATATCGTGGCAAATGAGATTCAAATGAGACCTCGGTAAAGAATTCCCTGGCGTTAGACACTCAACTATCTCGGTTTATAAGGAAGATGAAGTTACCTGTATCCAGGCAGAATCTGCATTGTTCAACGGCGTGGCAATTACAAGTTCATTTCTTCATGGGAACATTGTGGAGCTTGTTAATTATGCAGTCATTGTTTTCTTGTAGGCGTCCGGAGGTATACAGGGTGTTCTGCGTACATTTCGCACCTGGAACATAAAACATAAGGCAATAATAACGTAAACCATTTATTAAAATTCAGCTAATATCTCAATGATATTTGCCTTACGAAACAGTATTTTCCTTTTTCAAGGTTTAGTTGTCATCGTGAGTGACATCAAAGTCATACTTTTCCGATTTCTTGGTTAATACCCAGAATCAAGATGAATGACGACCATCTGATAATCGCGTGCTGCTAGCTTTTCCAACCCCAGTCAGGCTAGGTGACGTAAGGAGGCGGGTAGCTAGTCAGGGTGGAGTGTAAAACCTAAAACCTCGTCACTAAATGTTTTTTCTCTCTCTCTCTCTCTCTTTTTGCAAATTAATTCAATGGGCAAAGTAAACCTAGACCCTTGACAAATGGAATGTGCTTGAAGACATGTGATGTGATCTTCCAATCTACTCAACCTCAAGTTACGTCTCACACTGATCCACCCACTATACTCTGGAGTTTTTTCTCCTGGCCATGTTTCGGTTCCCAAACCCATTCATTGTGTTTTGGTTCCCCAACGTTCCTGCTAACGTGTCTTCTCTAGTTTAAACACGACGCAGGATTCGCCTAGCAGAACGAAATCAGATAATGTCCTATGTGTGTGAAACCAGCTAGCTATGACAGCACACTATGTGTTTTGCCGCCGGTCGTGGTAGGTTTAATATCTGTACAAATGACTAATGGCTAACTTCATAAAGCTCTCTAAGCTATTTCTATACTGGGCTAATCATTTGACAATGACAGTTGATATCATTTGCAATCCCCAGTATGATCCAGAAGAATGAAACAATATTTTACGATGAAGAGGATGTTCATGAAGACAACTTTGGAAAATATTTGAAAAAGTCTAGAAGTAATCAGAGAAGAAGACAATTATTTAAAGTCAACTTACCAAGACAGTAAAACTCAATATACCTACTAATATTACCTACCCATGAATACACATTTGAAGACCAATATTTATGAAGAGACACTATTCTAGACAGCAGCATAGGGAGTAATGAGTTATGTTAATGGAACAACAATATATACACATATATTTTTATTTATTTATTATTTTTTGTTTAAGAGGTTTGACAGAGGGAACTGTAACTGCTCTGGTCATATCGTCCCGAAATCGAAGAGAGAAGGAAGACAGGATAGGAGAAAGCCAGCTGTTCCGAGAACGAACATTATCCCATCCGGGAATCGAACCCGCGACCTAGCGCTTACAAGGCAGACGCACTACCAACTAAGCTAACTAGGCTGGCTGAACAACAATAAAATATTTAGAAATAAAAATCCTAGTCTCATTCCGACACCCTGTTTGATGTATGTCTTTACAATTTATTTTGTCAATCAAAATAGCAGCAAATAAACAAAGCCTCCATTTTGACAAAGTTTGACAAGAAACATGATAGATAGACGGGCATCTATCTCGATTTACCTTCCCAACCTGGTAAGTCCAACAGATGATTTTACTAAAGTTCCATCTCAGAACCTCTCATTAGAATATTTGCTGACCGATCTTTATCAGTGCTGAGATGCCTATCTCCTGACTATCCGACCGTATAAACAAGTAGATACCATAAATAATATAGATATATGGATCGATCCTTCATTTGCATACGTAGCGGATGGGAGGAATAAACCAGGAATAAAAGTGGTTGCATTCACACTTCCTATTCCTGGACAGGTGACCAAGAATACAGCATATTTAATGATGTGGTAAGAGGGACCCAAATTCGTCTGTCTGTTTGTTCTACTACATATTACCTACTATGTATAACTTTCGAACGATTTTTCCGATTTGATTATATTTGACCAATGTCAGCTCCCATGGCTTAGTGGTCACTGTGCTCGCCTTGCACGCGGGAGACCCGGGTTCGATTCCCGGCGGGGTCAAGAAATTTGTATCATGCAAATGATTGATTTTTTTGCTATTAAATAATGGAATTTTACAATTAAGTATGATGTAAAAAATGTGAAAAGAAAAAAAAAAATATGAAGAGATCCTACTCGTAGATGAAGGTCTATTTGGGCGAAGAATTGATGAATGAATGGGAACACGCAAAATGGTATCCAATATTCTATCACGCATATTTAGATGTATTTCTATCATTAAACTAAAAACAATGTTTATTATAATAGAGATATTCGTAATTTCATCACGACAATAACAATTATACCTAATAGCTTTCCGTATCATGCACAATAGATGGAAAAAATAACAAGTTCTGAATAATTACTATCTGTTAAATGTATCTGAAAGGATTACCTACATATTAAAGATTTTCAACATTCTTGGGAAAGAACTAGGTTATTAGCAAAGTACATGGACAATGTCCATTGGACATGATCACAAACTCCGAAATTCGTTCCAAAGAAGCGTAATCTAGAACAATAATCACATTAACATTGGTAAATATTTTGATTTCATCCTCAACTCCAACCCTCAAGATGAAGAAACAAATCCTGCAGGTGCACATCCTAAAGTGGAGCAAACTGCTCATCTGCTGATGGCAGTTACAAAATCGCTAACGACTCAGTTACAAACCTAATCAAGAGTACTAATGATACCCTACAGAACTAGATCATTTTGTTGAAACAATAGACTTCGCCAGAAGATAAATCTGTCCGCCACCAGGCAGATATTCCCAAAATTTACACAAAATTACAACATAGAAACACCAGTTACACCAGAGATTCCAGGTGCACATCCTAAAGTGGAGCAAACTACTCATCTGCTGATGGCAGTTACAAAATCGCTAACGACTCAGTTACAAACCTAATCAAGAGTACTAATGATAGCCCACAGAACTAGATCATTTTGTTGAAACAATAGACTTCACCAGAAGATAAATCTGTCCGCCACCAGGCAGATATTCCCAAAATTTACACAAAATTACAACATAGAAACACCAGTTACACCAGAGATTCTTACCAGAATGGCAGATGATGTTACCAGACGGTGGATGGTGCATGTGGTATATTCCTAATGACATGGGTGAGAATCGGAGAGCAAATTTCCCATATTGCTCCCCTGAACCGTTTTAGAACAATCTCTTTTGAGTTCAAATAGTTTCATCACGGAAACAATAGCGCAAATTCGGGGCAATATGGCTATTATTGCATATTGCTTTCTCATGTCTTATGTATAAAACTATCTACACCCATTGAAAACTTTTTTGAAAGTGTGGGTGCTATACTGCTATACCATGAGGCTATGGAGCGATTTGTTCTGCTGCAACTATACAAACAATCTGACAATGAGTGACCACTTTAATTTGTAGCTCACATTGGGAAATCAGTTCCATGTTTTGATTTTTCTCAATTGAATTAATCAGATGCATGGTTCACAATGTGATTTCGAAAGAGATATTGACCAGAAAAAGATTAAGTCATTATGCTAATCTGGTCGGAAAGAGACACACCCTCACTGCCATTGTCTGCAAAATCATTGTGGCCAAATTCGGTTCGGACACCGGACTGCATCCCAAATCTCATCCCATACCTATATGAGTCTTTGGTTTTTTTTAGACTTTTCTAGTTTTTTCCCAAAGGTGTCTACTGCTCTATCATAATTGCCTCTCTTAGCAGTTATATAGCTATCTGAATAGTCTCTCACCAAACCCAGGAGTTACCCCATCAAGGTTATACTCCAGCCTTTACAAGGAGCGTCCTTCAAAAGTTATAGTTGCCAAAGTCACGAGTCAAATTTAAATCATTGTAAACATCAGACAGGATTAGGCGCTACTAATTCATGAAATCAAACAATTGATATCACTGCTGTCGCCAGCGTTCTGGAAAATTAAACAAATGATTTGATGGCAATCAATGCGGTCACCCGTGTCAACTAAACTGGAATTACTGTCACGACTTGAACCTTGAACTTAAAACCGATCCAAGGTATCCCTTATTAATCCGAAACAAACAAGAAACAAACATGTTTTTGGATTAGAAAATTACGAGAGAACTGGAGAAGTCATCAATGCCTTCATAAATTAGATTGGTAGGCTTTTTATTATTCTTGAAACAATTCTAGCAGTCTAGATTAGGAACAATAAATGTCAGTCTTTATGTCGAAATTACTTGTTATGCAAATGGATATGGATCAGAAATACCTCGGGAAAAGAGTCTGTTTTAGGTAGATAAATAAAAAAGAATTCCCAGGACCTTTGCTTTCTCCGTTATTTTAAATCAAAGATCTAGTCTCATAATACGCAATAGGACATGGTCAATGGTCACATCTTTTACTATTTTCTTTGATGTCATTGAAGGTTACCATAACGTGTGTTGTTGTGACATCATTCTGTCGTATATTGTACATTTGTCATCATTGGTGAGGATTGTCAACCATGAATGACGCACTTGAGTATTTTCAAATTTGTCCATATTCGTCACAAAAGTTTGCTATTTTCGGGAGTCATGTTCAACATGTTAATTGGGATTTGATAGATTTTTTCATAGTCCGTGTGATGTCACCACAATGTCTCATTTATAAACTCGTGTTATGCTGCTTTCGATTCAATTTCCTCGTTAATTTTTCATAACTGTCGTAAGATGTTGACATATGCCAATCCGTATTGTCGTCTGATATTATGATTTAGTACTAAATCAAAGGTCGCGCACAATATATTACGTTACCTAAGTTCAGTGCTGCTGACTCTGTCTTCTTTCAGTGTCAAAAATGCTCATTAGTAAATCCAACCAAAATTAAGTTAGTAGTCCACATTTACAGAATTAGGTGCTGTACGTATACAACTGTACATAGAGATATACCTATTGTGTGGATTTATAGCTCATTGTGTGAGTTTCGTTAATTGGCGTGTCGAGAACTCGGATCCTGGATTCGGACGGTGGATGTGGTATATACCTAATGACATGGGTGAGAATTGGAGAGCAAATTTCCCATATTGCTCCCCTGAACCGTTTTAGAACAATCTCTTTTGAGTTCAAATAGTTTCATCACGGAAACAATAGTGTGGTATATTCCTAATGACATGGGTGAGAATCGGAGAGCAAATTTCCCATATTGCTCCCCTGAACCGTTTTAGAACAATCTCTTTTGAGTTCAAATAGTTTCATCACGGAAACAATAGCGCAAATTCGGGCCAATATGGCTGTTATTACATATTGCTTTCTCATGTCTTATGTATAAAACTATCTACACCCATTGAAAACTTTTTTGAAAGTGTAGGTGCTATACTGCTATACCATGAGGCTATGGAGCGATTTGTTCTGCTGCAACTATACAAACAATCTGACAATGAGTGACCACTTTAATGAAAGTGTGGGTGCTATACTGCTATACCATGAGGCTATGGAGCGATTTGTTCTGCTGCAACTATACAAACAATCTGACAATGAGTGACCACTTTAATAGTATAAAACTATCTACACCCATTGAAAACTTTTTTGAAAGTGTGGGTGCTATACTGCTATACCATGAGGCTATGGAGCGATTTGTTCTGCTGCAACTATAATACAAACAATCTGACAATGAGTGACCACTTTAATTTGTAGCTCACATTGGGAAATCAGTTCCATGTTTTGATTTTTCTCAATTGAATTAATCAGATGCATGGTTCACAATGTGATTTCGAAAGAGATATTGGCCAGAAAAAGATTAAGTCATTATGCTAATCTGGTCGGAAAGAGACACACCCTCACTGCCATTATCTGCAAAATCATTGTGCCCAAATTCGGTTCGGACACCGGACTGCACCCCAAACTTATCCCATACCTATATGAGTCTTTGTTTTTTTTTAGACTTTTCTAGTTTTCTCCCAAAGGTGTCTACTGCTCTATCCTAATTGCCTCTCTTAGCAGTTATATAGTTATCTGAATAGTCTCTCACCAAACCCAGGAGTTACCCCATCAAGGTTATACTCCGGCTTTTACAAGGAGCGTCCTTCAAAAGTTATAGTTGCCAAAGTCACGAGTCAAATTTAAATCATTGTAAACATCAGACAGGATTAGGCGCTACTACTTAATGAAATCAAACAATTGAGATCACTGCTGTGGCCAGCGTTCTGGAAATTAAACAAATGATTTGATGGCAATCAATGCGGTCACCCGTGTCAACTAAACTGGAATTACTGTCACGACTTGAACCTTAAACTTAAAACCGATCCAAGGTATCCCTTATTAATCCGAGTCAACCAAGAAACAAACATGTTTTTGGATTAGAAAATTACGAGAGAACTAGAGAAGTCATCAATGCCTTCATAAATTAGATTGTAGGCTTTTTATTATTCTTGAAACAATTCTAGCAGCTAGATTAGGAACAATCAATGGTCAGTCCTTTAGTCGAAAATTACTGTTATCAAATGGATATGGATCAGAAATACCTCGGGAAACGGTTCGGACACCGGACTGCATCCCAAATCTCATCCCATACCTATATGAGTCTTTGGTTTTTTTTAGACTTTTCTAGTTTTTTCCCAAAGGTGTCTACTGCTCTATCATAATTGCCTCTCTTAGCAGTTATATAGCTATCTGAATATGGTTCGGACACAGGACTGCATCCCAAATCTCATCCCATACCTATATGAGTCTTTGGTTTTTTTAGACTTTTCTAGTTTTTTCCCAAAGGTGTCTACTGCTCTATCATAATTGCCTCTCTTAGCAGTTATATAGCTATCTGAATAGTCTCTCACCAAACCCAGGAGTTACCCCATCAAGGTTATACTCCAGCCTTTACAAGGAGCGTCCTTCAAAAGTTATAGTTGCCAAAGTCACGAGTCAAATTTAAATCATTGTAAACATCAGACAGGATTAGGCGCTACTAATTCATGAAATCAAACAATTGATATCACTGCTGTCGCCAGCGTTCTGGAAAATTAAACAAATGATTTGATGGCAATCAATGCGGTCACCCGTGTCAACTAAACTGGAATTACTGTCACGACTTGAACCTTGAACTTAAAACCGATCCAAGGTATCCCTTATTAATCCGAAACAAACAAGAAACAAACATGTTTTTGGATTAGAAAATTACGAGAGAACTGGAGAAGTCATCAATGCCTTCATAAATTAGATTGTAGGCTTTTTATTATTCTTGAAACAATTCTGGCAGCTAGATTAGGAACAATCAATGGTCAGTCCTTTAGTCGAAAATTACTGTTATCAAATGGATATGGATCAGAAATACCTCGGGAAAAGAGTTCTGTTTTAAGGTAGATACATCCAGGACCTTGCTTTCTCCGTTAATTTAAATCAAAGATCTAGATCTCATAATAGGACATAGGACATGGTCAATGGTCACATCTTTTACATTTTCTTTGATGTCATTGAAGGTTACCATAACGTGTTGTTGTTGTTGTTGTTGTTGTTGTGACATCATTGTTATCATCTGTCGTAATATTTACATTTGTCATATTAGTGAGATTGTCAACCATGATGGACGCACTTGAAGTATTTTCAAATTAGTCCATTTATTTCGTCACAAAGTTTACTATTTTCGGAGGTCATGTTCAACATGTTAATTGGGTCATCATCTGTCGTAATATTTACATTTGTCATATTGGTGAGATTGTCAACCATGATGGACGCACTTGAAGTATTTTCAAATTATTCCATTTATTTCGTCACAAAGTTTGCTATTTTCGGAGGTCATGTTCAACATGTTAATTGGGATGATAAATTTTTTCATAGTCCGTGTGAACCTTGCTTTCTCCGTTATTTTAAATCAAAGATCTAGATCTCATAATATAATAGGACATAGGATATGGTCAATGGTCTTTTACATTTTCTTTGATGTCATTGAAGGTTACCATAACGTGTTGTTGTTGTTGTTGTGACATCATTGTCATCATCTGTCGTAATATTTACATTTGTCATATTAGTGAGATTGTCAACCATGATGGACGTACTTGAAGTATTTTCAAATTTGTCCATTTATTTCGTCACAAAGTTTGCTATTTTCGGAGGTCATGTTCAACATGTTAATTGGGATGATAAATTTTTTCATAGTCCGCGTGATGTCACCACACTGTCTCATTTATAAAGTCGTGTTATGCTGCTTTCAATTCAATTTCCTCGTTAATTTTTCATAACTGTCGTAAGATGTTGACATATGCCAATCCGTATTGTCGTCTGATATTATGATTTAGTACCTGTCGTAATATTTACATTTGTCATATTGGTGAGATTGTCAACCATGATGGACGCACTTGAAGTATTTTCAAATTTGTCCATTTATTTCGTCACAAAGTTTGCTATTTTCGGAGGTCATGTTTAACATGTTAACTGGGATGATAATTTTTTTCATAGTCCGTGTGATGTCACCACAATGTCTCAGTTATAAAGTCGTGTTATGCTCCTTTCGATTCAATTTCCTCGTTAATTTTTCATAACTGTCGTAAGATGTTGACATATGCCAATCCGTATTGTCGTCTGATATTATGATTTAGTACCAAATCAAAGGTCGCGCACAATATATTACGTTACCTAAGTTCAGTGCTGCTGACTCTGTCTTCTTTCGGTGTCAAAAATGTACGCTCATTAGTAAATCCAACCAAAATTAAGTTAGTAGTCCACAATTACAGAATTAGGTGCTGTACGTATACAACTGTACGTACATAGAGATATACCTATTGTGTGGATTTATAGCTCATTGTGTGAGTTTCGTTAATTGGCGTGTCGAGAACTCGGATCCTGGATTCTATACTTACTCTACTTGGTTATTTGTGATTAAAAATACTATTAGTCGTTAGATGGATAGGTACTTAATTAGTATTAAGTAGGTTCTGAGGTAGCTAACCTAGTGATGATGTCCTAGTAATAAAATCCATCAATAATAAACCAATATTAGCATCCATCGGTGTACTTAATTAGCATCAAGTAGGTTCTGAGTCTCCTGAGGTAGCTAACCTAGTGATGATGTCCTAGTAATAAAATCCATCAATAATAAACCAATATTAGCATCCATCGGTCCATTTCCTTTATGTCGAAAAACCACAACTTATTGGAATTGGAAATTGACCATAAAAAAAGTCCAAATTCCAGTTCTTTTTGAATCTATAGAATGAAAACAAAGATTAAGATTAAGTCTGGCTGGGGGACTTTAAACAGGGAGTAGACCAGCTTAGTCTGGCTGGGGGACTATAAACAGGGAGTATACCAGCCTGAATTTCTTTTTTTTTTTTTCTCTCTAAACACACTCTTCTGCAATAATGGCTATCACGAACGATCAGTGATGGAGATCTGGTCTTCAGCTCGAATTTGATTTGACTTCTTCATTAATATCAAATCCTTTGGTGAAACGCAATTTCTAAACAAAACTTTCAGAACTCAAAAACCAGATTTGGAGAATTTGAAGATAACCAAAACGAAGAGAAGGATGTTGAAGCAACGGATTACATAAATGACATGTCAGAAATATATAAATGAATATGATGAGAGTTCCAATGTAACTGGAGAATCTGAAGATTTAAGGAAAAAGATCTGAAAAACCTAAACATGGCCAAAGTAACTGGAGATTTAAGGAAAATATCTACAATGTATGTACCTCCTATACGTGGCCATTTGCCACCTACCCGTCAGATATGAACACACAAGTACCTATCTTCAGCTATGTACATATATCCCTGAATGATTTGCTTAGAACTTCAAGATCACACACGCGTCAAAACATGACTTTCAAGATGATATAGATAATGTTGTTATTTGTTATACATCTAATCCATTTCAATTATCTTAATAACACATGGATGGTGTCTCCATGGCCAAAGTAACTGGAAATTTAAGGAAAATATCTACAACGTATGTACCTATACGTGGCCATTGGCCACCTACCCGTCAGATATGAACACACAAGTACCTATCTTCAGCTATGTATATCCCTGAATGATTTGCTTAGAACGAACTTCAAGATCTCAAGATCTCAAGTTAAGTAAAACCATGTAAAAAACTCCCCTTCGTTGTGAACACAATGAGACCAACCCCACCACTCTGAGGGGCCCAGACGCCGAGTACTACCCATTTGAAAAACATACTAATCCGTTGGCGGACCCTGTAGATAATGTTGTTATACATCTAATCCATTTCAATTATCTTAATAACACATGGATGGTGTCTGAAGAAATTAATTCTGAGCACATAATGCGGATACTTTACACGAGAAGTAAGTAATTTTGCATGAATAATTTTAATGATATTTGAGTGTTTCTAGAAAATGATCCAGTTCTACACTTCAAGCCAACCAAATATGAAATATACTAATTGACATATTAATTAGGTATGGAGATAAGTGCATAGGGACATTAGCAACTTCGTATACTAATAGAGAAGAGATCTCACCAGGTTGAGTAGAATCCGGTATCATCAATAGAAGTTATATGAAAGTCAATGCCAAATGATTATAAATCACGAAATACCAACTTGTATTGATTGAACTTGCTACACATACCCATGTAGGTATATCTAGAATCGAGATGTTCAAATAGGAATAGTGAAATAGGAGTTTACTTTTATATGTATTGATCGTACACATTTCTTGAATTTACGACTATTAATTCAAATAAAACTTCAAATATACACTTTTCAGATCTTCAGGACATTCATATCTAGAATCGGGATGTTCAAATAGGAATAGTGAAATAGGAGTTTACTTTTATGTATTGATCGTACACATTTCTTGAATTTACGACTATTAATTCAAATAAAATTTCAAATATACACTTTTCAGATCTTCAGGACATTTTAGACTGGATAGGAACTAAAAGTTAATTTAACTTTTGTTGACATCAATCTGCAACCTTTAGCCCTCTTCCTTCATTGGCACATCATCAGTTGGCAGATTCTGCATGTGGATAATGATCGCAAAGTTATGGTCAGGTGATTAATCTAAAACAACTCATCGCAATTATTAACGGATTAGCGCGGATTGCACTTTATCAAATTTATTACTCTCGACGAAAGTTATCCATTGGCACATCATCAGTTGGCAGATTCTGCATGTGGATAATGATCGCAAAGTTATGGTCAGATGATTAATCTAAAACAACTCATCGCAATTATTAACGGATTAGCGCGGATTGCACTTTATCAAATTTATTACTCTCGACGAAAGTTATCCTGATGACTTCATGCTAGAAATTGTTCTGACGACGAGCATGCGATTTCAGAAAACGAGATTATTCGCGGAGAAATTAATGCTATTGGTTGAGGTTTATATTCTGATATTAATGAGTTCTGACATGGAATCTCGGTACACTCGCATCTTATATTCATGCCGGCTTTAATGTCCCTATTATTTGCGTTTGTGTCGCATGCAGTTATGCACATACCTGCACTAATGACTAATGGTTATGTCATCCACACAATGCACAATGTTACACTTTTCGGATTTATGTGTATCGACAGATTAGGAGAGTTTCTCTTATGCCTTAATGTCCCTATCATTTGCGTTTGTGTCGCATGCAGTTATGCACATACCTGCACTAATGGTTATGTCATCCACACAATGCACAATGTTACACTTTTCGGATTTATGTGTATCGACAGATTAGGAGAGTTTCTCTTATGCCCTTCTTAGCCAGAGTACGTCGCCTTATCTCTAATCTGATATTCACATTATTCACTATGAATGCACTTCCAGTTTGTCCGTTGGTATTTTTTTACTATCTTTAGATTCATTAGGTACGTTTATTGTGATCTTCCTCCCATTGTATCAAGTCTGCCAAGCTCGTGCTTGTCTGGTTTCAGTTGCTCTTCTACACAAGCTTTTAATAGGGAGGGGCCTGAAACTCCTAATTATCGACAGGGGCCCCTAAATGTCCCTGCGGAGCCCCTGAATGCCCGTGGACCCCGTGCCGCGGATCCTGCGGGTGTGGGATACTGGGACATGTATGGTAATGTCATCATGGATTGTCAGTAAATATTCCTGACTCAGATTCGGGCTCATTGAAAATTCGCGATAACTTCTTGATTGCATCACAACTCACATCTTAAACGTCCTTCCGGGTTTGCCACAGTTGACAAAATGAATCCAAATGACCAAAATCTTCTAAAAAGCGTGAGTAAAAACGTGAGCTAATCTCTCCACAAATGTGATGTCTAGAAAAGCGTGCAGTTCTAAGATCCTTTCTTTCTGCTGCACTCCGTATAAACCGTAATAAGTGCAGATTTCGAGATCAATTTGTAGAACAAGAAACAAATCTGCCTGCATTCCTAATGCACGACGCAGGATTCGCCTAGCAGAACGGAATCAGATAATGTCCTATGTGTGTGTGAAACCACCTAGCTATGACAGCACACTATGTGTTTTGCCGCCGGTCGTGGTAGGTTTAATATCTGTACAAATGACTAATGGCTAACTTCATAAAGCGCACGACGCAGGATTCGCCTAGCAGAACGGAATCAGATAATGTCCTATGTGTGTGAAACCAGCTAGCTATGACAGCACACTATGTGTTTTGCCGCCGGTCGTGGTAGGTTTAATATCTGTACAAATGACTAATGGCTAACTTCATAAAGCTCTCTAAGCTATATCTATACTGGGCTAATCATTTAACAATGACGGTTGATATCATTTGCAATCCCCAGTATGATCCAGAAGAATGAAACAATATTTTACGATGAATAGGATGTTCATGAAGACAACTTTGGAAAATATTTGAAAAAGTCTAGAAGTAATCAGAGAAGAAGACAATTTAAAGTCAACTTACCAAGCACATAGACTTTCATCAAATTTAGAGCGTTCTGACACGAGTTAGAGGGAAATGAATGAGTAATTAGTATCTATTGCAGTTAATCTAGAAAACGTGCTCTCCATGTCAAAGTTCCAAAATCTGATTAGTATTAAACGTGCGTGAAACGAGACCATCAGACGGTTGAACTAAGACTTTGTAGTATATCTGTATATGTATCTAAACACACTCTTCTGCAATAATGGCTTACTTGGCTTACACCTATCAAGCCTCTGTAATCTGAATGGAAGAATTTCTATTGGTGTGATACATGGAATTTTTCTATTGTCATTCATACCTATGAAGTGAGGCACAATCGTGCTATCTGATTCAGAAGAAAGTGAGAGGTATTTGTTTGCCAATAGAGCTGTTTCCAGAAGAAGAAAAGCTATTGCTATGTCCTGGTACTTGCCTATGTACAAATACAATCAGCTATATCATATACATAGGTAAGGGTAAGGTAATTATCCCCTACCTTTAGGTAAGGGATAATCGATAATAATATCTATTCCATTAATGAAATTATGACATAATAAGGTCATATTGTAGTTCTCCAAGTTTAATAAAAATCCCCTCAGCTCCAAGAGCCAAAATTAGATATTCATTAAAAAGGAAAGTAAAAAACACCACGAACGATCAGTGATGGAGATCTGGTCTTCAGCTCAAATTTGATTTGACTTCTTCATTAATATCAAATCCTTTGGTGATAGACACTTAATTAGCATTAAGTAGGTTCTGAGGTAGCTAACCTAGTGATGATGTCCTAGTAATAAAATCCATCAATAATAAACCAATATTAGCATCTATCGGTCCATTTCCTTTATGTCGAAAAACCACAACTCATTGGAATTGGAAATTGACCATAAAAAAGTCCAAATTCCAGTTCTTTTTGAATCTATAGAATGAAAACAACGATTAAGATTCAGTCTGGCTGGGGGACTTTAAACAAGGAGTAGACCAGTTTAGTCTGGCTGGGGGACTATAAACAGGGAGTATACCAGCCTGAATTTCCCTTGCTAAAGAAATAGCAAAGGTTGAATACGAAGGGCATCCACTCGTAAAATTTGTAGCCAAAACCAAATGTCAACCCAAAGCAATCACCCTAGTTTAGGGCTGATTGAGAGGCTCGCGAAAAACGCCGACCCCGTCTGTAAACGGGAAAAGGCGATAAGGGTAAAAAACCTGATCTGAATATTGAACTCCCCCGTGCAGTAATTCCTAACTGACCCTTCTGTCAGTACAGGTTTTTAGTCCGTCCTTCCTTTATTATTACTAATAATAAAAGGTATAGTGGACGGACTATTGTATTCGCTTCGGGAGAAGGTCACTAGTGATAGTGGATATTTACGAGTAGGTATGTCTCATGGACAAGATAGTGGACAGTGATGATGAGTAATGAGTTCATTCAATACATAGATATCAAAGAGTTCATTCATAAAGACACAGATCTCAATGTGTACAGCCGCTATATCATTTTGTTACCGGTTTCCGACGTGACGGACACGTCTTTTGAAGTTAAGTTACAATGGGCCTGACTAACACCTGGACAGTAGTGATAGTGGATATTTACGAGTAGGTATGTCTCATGGACAAAATAGTGGACAGTGATGATGAGTATAATGAGTTCATTCAATACATAGATATCAAAGAGTTCATTCATAAAGACACAGATCTCAATGTGTACAACCGCTATATCATTTTGTTACCGGTTTCCGACGTGACGGACACGTCTTTTGAAGTTAAGTTACAATGGGCCTGACTAACACCTGGACAGTTGATGGTAAGGTATTATTACATTTTTCACAAAATGTATGTTCCACAAAAACCAGAATAACTGTGAAAATTACATCTACTATACCCTATAGTCCCTTAATAGTCCCTATACCATGCTCCATATTGTGCAGTCTGATGTCTTGTTACCTCCATTACCAGATGCACAAATCTACTTACTCTACTTGGTTATTTGTTTATAAACAGATGCCTGCCCTGCCAATGAAATTACCTGCACTGGTGAAATTACATTCAACAGAAATCTGACTCTCTCACGCCATCTCATCAATAACATCTGGCGAAGAAAATGATATCAATATTCAAATATTTACGAATACTTATTTGAATGTATACTTACCATAGTAGATCTAAGATGTGTTCACGTAAGACTTGAACGGTTTTATGATGTCAATCTTGAACATCTTGAGATTGAGTTCATCAGAATCATGCGTGTAACTGATACTTCTAACGGAATGTGTAAAACTCGATGAACTTATGGATATGAAAGAAATAACAAAACATCGAAGCACGGTGCATCTTATCCTTGGAGTCAAGTAGGTACTAGCACAACACACTTGAAAAACTATTATAAAGAATTTACGACACCGTCATTAAAACATATTGAAAAAAGCAAAAGTGTTAATGATGGTAGAAAAGTATTAAATTATAGCAATGTGATGTAAATTATAAACAAATAGACACATTGAGCAAGCGTGGTGAATTGGTAAACGACAGTGATGAATCAAGAATCTTTATTGAAGATGAAGATGGAGAAACTAGGCCACTGAAAGTACAAGTAAATAATGAGACTTTAGTAGACTAGTAGAGCCTAGTACTAATAATGCTAACGTGCTGTTTATGAATGAAATGAATGACCTGGAGAAGGTCACTAGTGATAGTGGATATTTACGAGTAGGTATGTCTCATGGACAAGATAGTGGACAGTGATGATGAGTAATGAGTTCATTCAATACATAGATATCAAAGAGTTCATTCATAAAGACACAGATCTCAATGTGTACAACCGCTATATCATTTTGTTACCGGTTTCCGACGTGACGGACACGTCTTTTGAAGTTAAGTTACAATGGGCCTGACTAACACCTGGACAATTGATGGTAAGGTATTATTACATTTTTCACAAAATGTATCTTCCACAAAAACCAGAATAACTGTGAAAATTACATCTACTATACCATGCTCCATATTGTGCAGTCTGATGTCTTGTTACCTCCATTACCCATCTGAGAAGCAAAAGGAAACAATCTTCACTACTAATGACTTCCTTTTGGCATGAAAAGTTTGAGAAACTGAACATATTCTAAATCAAATGCTTCTTGATAGTCCTTATAATAGTACTATTACTACATAATTTAATAGATAATAATCTATTACTCATCTGGGAAGCAAAAGGAAACAATCTTCACTACTAATGACTTCCTTTTGGCATGCAAAGTTTGAAAAACTGAACATATTCTAAATCAAATGCTTCTTGATAGTCCTTATAATAGTACTATTACTACATAATTTAATAGATAATAATCTATTACGCAAAAGTGTTAATGATGGTAGAAAAGTATTAAATTATAGCAATGTGATGTAAATTATAAACAAATAGACACATTGAGCAAGCGTGGTGAATTGGTAAACGACAGTGATGAATCAAGAATCTTTATTGAAGATGAAGATGGAGAAACTAGTTTTCCATTAACGAGAGTGATAGTTGTTCAAAATTAATATGCTACAAAATCGAGTGCAAATGTGGTATAACCAGACCACTCTAGAACTTTGACATCTTCAACAAATCCACAATATTCATCAAGTTTACCTGGTACACGTATTTCAACCAATATCCAGATTGGTATATGGATTTGTTTTGAATTCACTTTCCAATTAGTCCACTAATGTCCACTTTCATCTCATCTGACCTTAACCACGAAATCTTCAGTTTTACGGAATGATTCAAATCATTATCGTAGGTCGTTTAATTTGTGTTTGAGAACAAACCGGTTATGATATATGATGTAGATTCGTAGATTGTAGACAGACAGATAAGAAGACTCATCATGTAACGGATGCTGCAATATTATTAGTTAACTTTTTTTGGTAGGTAGGACCAAATTATCAAATTTATGAGTTACTACTGACACTGTTATCTAACTTCAGGTGCTGATTTAGATGACTGTATTTTCCCGCGGGGTAGACGGACAGATAGGAAGACTCATCATGTAACGGATGCTGCAATATTATTAGTTAACTTTTTTGGTAGATAGGACCAAATTATCAAATTTATGAGTTACTACTGACACTGTTATCTAACTTCAGGTGCTGATTTAGATGACTGTATTTTCCCGCGGGTCTCTTATATAGAAATTTTCAGTAAATTTGCCATTGACGTGTCTTATGCATAATTACCGATACTTCTAACGGAATGTGTAAAACTCGATGAACTTATGGATATGAAAGAAATAACAAAACATCGAAGCACGGTGCATCTTATCCTTCGCGCGTAATCTCACATAAAATATGTATTTAGTAAAATAGTTTGTGTAGATCTAAGATGTGTTCACGTAAGACTTGAACGGTTTTATGATGTCAATCTTGAACATCTTGAGATTGAGTTCATCAGAATCATGCACTTGAAATTCCTATATAATGATCAAAGTACAAACAGGATAGGTTTGGTGGGTATCTAAAAAGCAGCTCGAATGGTAAAACGATTTCGAATTTAGAAAAAATCCCACTTCTTTTTTAATCTATTTCTTTATATTTAGGTCCCAACAAGTCTTCAAGGGCCTTACTGAGCCCTTTTTTTCCCTATGGAAGGTCTACAGTTTCAAGAGGTCTACAGTTCACTGAACTAGTAGTTATCCACATTTTGACACATCCTATATTCTAATGAACTTACTGAATCTTATCCTTGGAGTCAAGTAGGTACTAGCACAACACACTTGAAAAACTATTATAAAGAATTTACGACACCGTCATTAAAACATATTGAAAAAAAGCAAAAGTGTTAATGATGGTAGAAAAGTATTAAATTATAGCAATGTGATGTAAATTATAAACAAATAGACACATTGAGCAAAGCAAAAGTGTTAATGATGGTAGAAAAGTATTAAATTATAGCAATGTGATGTAAATTATAAACAAATAGACACATTGAGCAAGCGTGGTGAATTGGTAAACGACAGTGATGAATCAAGAATCTTTATTGAAGATGAAGATGGAGAAACTAGGCCACTGAAAGTACAAGTAAATAATGAGACTTTAGTAGACTAGTAGAGCCTAGTACTAATAATGCTAACGTGCTGTTTATGCTTTAGTACATTAATAATGAGACTTTAGTAGACTAGTAGAGCCTAGTACTAATAATGCTAACGTGCTGTTTATGAATGAAATGAATGACCTGGAGAAGGTCCTCTAATCTGATATTCACATTATTCACTATGAATGCACTTCCAGTGTGTCCGTTGGTATTTTTTACTATCTTTAGATTCATTAGGTATGTTTATTGTGATCTTCCTCCCATTGTATCAAGTCTGCCAAGCTCGTGCTTGTCTGGTTGTCTGATATTCACTATGAATGCACTTCCAGTGTGTCCGTTGGTATTTTTTTTACTATCTTTAGATTCATTAGGTATGTTTATTGTGATCTTCCTCCCATTGTATCAAGTCTGCCAAGCTCGTGCTTGTCTGGTTTCAGTTGCTCTTCTACACAAGCTTTTAATAGTTCGTAAATGTCTCAGATGACGTGTAAAACCATCTCTTCCTCAGGGAGGTGTAGGTAATATAAATTTTTAGTACCTATGTATATTTTAACCATGAGTTCTGAGTTTCATGTTTACCACACGTGTTGGTTTATCTTCTCAATCTCTTTGTTTTTGGGGAGGTACTCAGGTGTGTTAAAGTTTCCAATACGGTAATCTCGTATTCCTCAGATACTACAATGTATGAAAAATACAACTTTGTTAAATTATTTTTTCTCCGTGATATTTGATGTAAATGAAGACCTAAAATCAGGCATCACCTTGACCAACCGAATAATTTTCACACCCAATGATTTTTACGTTTCACGCCAATTATGTAGGTATGTAGTCTTTTTTCCTCAACCTTATCAAAGCTTTTTGTGTAAAATGCATTCTAAATAATTCTCATTTTCACCTTTCTTCCAAACAAGACTTAGGTATAACAAGTTATAACAACAGAACTGGAGTCATCAGACTCATCAGGCGTGGACAGAAAACCGAATGTAGCAAAACATGGAATTCAAGACGAAGGATAAGTAAAAAAATAAAAAAAACTTTCAAATTAAAAGAGCAAAAAATTCGGCAGATCTATTTTTGCACTTCCTGTTAAGGGTAAAAAACCTGATCTGAATATTGAGCTCCCCCGTGCAGTAATTCCTAACTGACCCTTCTGTCAGTACAGGTTTTTAGTTTATAAACAGGTGCCTGCCCTGCCAATGAAATTACCTGCACTGGTGAAATTACATTCAACAGAACTCTGACTCTCTCACGCCATCTCATCAATAACATCTGGCGAAGAAAATGATATCAATATTCAAATATTTACGAATACTTATTTGAATGTATACTTACCATACTCTCTTCTTATGATGGAATTAGAGGAATGCTTCAAGAATAGGTAAATATTGGTTGTCTTGGGCCCTTATTAAGAAATCTTTTAGAAGACTGCATTACGTATAACAGAGACTTCTCTGGTGTTGCTACACTTGCTACTAACGTAACCGCTCTTCTTTTGGCGTAGTGCCAGCTTTTATTTTAGCTAAGTTTGCTGTAAAGGTAACACATCTGAACGGAATGGACATCATCTGGGAAGCAAAAGGAAACAATCTTCAATCTTCACTATACTAATGACTTCCTTTTGGCATGCAAAGTTTGAAAAACTGAATATATTCTAAATCAAATGCTTTTTGATAGTCCTTATAATAGTACTATTACTACATAATTTAATAGATAATAATCTATTACATATTAGTTACAAATGCACTTTTTCCATTAAAGATCACACACGCGTCAAAGCATGACTTTCAAGATGATATAGATAATGTTGTTATACATCTAATCCATTTCAATTATCTTAATAACACATGGATGGTGTCTGAAGAAATTAATTCTGAGCACATAATCTACACTTCAAGCCAACCAAATATGAAATATACTAATTGACATATTAATTAGGTATGGAGATAAGTGCATAGGGACATTAGCAACTTCGTATACTAATAGAGAAGAGATCTCACCAGGTTGAGTAGAATCCGGTATCATCAATAGAAGTTATATGAAAGTCAATGCCAAATGATTATAAATCACGAAATACCAACTTGTATTGATTGAACTTGCTACACATACCCATGTAGGCATATCTAGAATCGGGATGTTCAAATAGGAATAGTGAAATAGGAGTTTACTTTTATGTATTGATCGTACACATTTCTTGAATTTACGACTATTAATTCAAATAAAATTTCAAATATACACTTTTCAGATCTTCAGGACATTTTAGACTGGATAGGAACTAAAAGTTAATTTAACTTTTGTTGACATCAATCTGCAACCTTTAGCCCTCTTCCTTCATTGGCACATAGCACCGAATTACATAAATGACATGTCAAAAATATATAAATGAATATGATGAGAGTTCCAATGTAACTGGAGAATCTGAAGATTTAAGGAAAAAGATCTGCAATGTATGTACCCATACGTGGCCATTGGCCACCTACCCGTCAGATATGAACACACAAGTACTTACCTATCTTCAGCTATGTATATCCATGAATGATTTGCTTAGAACTTCAAGATCACACACGCGTCAAAGCATGACTTTCAAGATGATATACAGGGTCCGCCAACGGATTAGTATTGATTTCAAAAAAACATAACTCGATCATTTTTGCAGATATATTTTTATTTCTGGTCTTAATAACGATCGGAGTTCACTGTGACTGTCACACCGTTTTCTTCAAAGAAATAAGGTCCAATGACTATTTGATTTGACTTCTTATTTGACTTCTTCATTAATATCAAATCCTTTGGTGAAACGCAATTTCTAAACAAAACTTTCAGAACTCAAAAACCAGATTTGGAGAATTTGAAGATAACCAAAACGAAGAGAAGGATGTTGAAGCAACGGATTACATAAATGACATGTCAGAAATATATATAAATGAATATGATGAGAGTTCCAATGTAACTGGAGAATCTGAAGATTTAAGGAAAAAGATCTGAAAAACCTAA